>NW_028301608.1:87985530-88288560 GCF_987345545.1 Pholcus phalangioides | reverse complement strand
GATGGTGACAATTTAAGAGAGTCATCTTATACCGTCTCTAAGATGTTGAAAAATTTATAAATGTGGTTGGAAGTACATCTTCACCGCGAGATTTACCGGCCATCTCCACAGGAACTAATGGGTGTCATATTTTGATGGTAATTGATGCTATAACTAATTATGTATGATAACTAGTTATAATACTCAGCGCTGCCCGGGTTGTCTTCAATTAATATGAGGATTGAAAAATCGACAAATCATTGTAAAGGAGTATGTATGTATGTTTGTTTAATACCGGTCACTGTGTTTTTCCGTTTAACAAAAAAGTAATTTTGCGGTAAACATAAAAATATGATAACTTGTATTATGGCGTGTAAGGTATGCAGCATGGAAATAAGCAATATATAGTATCATACTGCGAATTGTTAATTTTCATGCTGCACACCGGTATAAAACCAACAGTCAATTTTACTTGAAGAATAGTTGGCTCTAGAAATAATCTTGAAACAACAAATAAACTTCTCGTATAAAATTATACATAAACTGTATATGTTACTGTAATTGTGATAATTCGGTTATTACGCATAGTAACCGGTTATTATGCATACTTAACAATCATCTTGGTGAGTTTGACAGATTCGTAACTTTTGCCAGCGAATATACAAAATACCCAAGCGTCATTAATAAATTTGATAAATACTTGAAATTTATCGCCTTTATCTGTGATAATGCATAATACCCTAGTGCAATTGGTGAATTTGGTAAATATGAAAGAGATTCTAAATGAGTCTAGTATGTGTGAATATAATTGGATTTCGATAATGATAAATTTTACTATCGTACCCCGATATAATGATAGAATATATGTAGAATTATTATGTATATCATATAGCACGATTTATCATGTTTATTAGTGACGCGACGCTTGGGTATTATGCATAGTAGCCTGTAAAAGTGATAAATTTAGGGAAATTTATTAAACTTACCAAAATGCTCGGCAATTATGTATAATAACCGGATTTATTTCTCACACATTCACCGTAACATACACATTTCCCGCTCTGCTATGAACCTAGCGAAATTCGAGAATTTTGCATTAATTTCAAATGATACATTGTATCGATTTATTTGCATACTGTTTCAAATTACTAAGCACCTCGTTTATATTACCATAGCAATGCTTTGACCATTCATTACATTAATTCTACAAACAGAAAGTAGCAGCATCTAAATTTTTTTTGTGTAAGCACAACTGTATTCGTTTCTCTCCGATTCGGACGCCATGAATATTAACCAGACAAAATTAAATTCCTTTCAAAGCTTTTCCTTCCCTAGAAGTGAGATCGCGCAGTGAATTCGAGATAATGAATTCATCGAAATGCTTTTCACATTCCATTCCGATGACAAATTTTGATAATCCCCCGATTTCTCCGTGAAAATCGAAGAGAGTGAGTGGCGAAATTATGCGTTGGAATTTGCCACTTGCAAATTGTTTGGTGGAATACAAATGAACTATTATTCTTGCCAAGAGAGAGTGGTGGTCTTTAGTCTTACGTAAAACTTCCTTTGATGATGGAATTTCACGTTTATGCTCTCGGGTAGAAATTCTAACTGCGCGCACAAAATTGATTCGATTTGTTTTCGAGTGTAAAATTTCTCGCATCAAGTCTAAAAACGCAATTATGTGTATATAATTGTAGTGGAAATCCATTGCAAACGTTTTCTAGGATCTACCATAAAGCCGTTTCGTATTCAATCTTATAATCGTGTCCGGAAAATTCACCGACAACAATTTATCGCTAGGAAAATTCACCGAAAGTAGGCGCAAACAAAAGGTTTTCATCATGAATTTCACAATAGTGAGGATAAAGCACTATTGGTGCATAGGCGGAGATAGACTTGGAAGTCTGGGGGGGGGCGGCACGATGATGATGCCAATTCATATATGCATATATATGCATTAGATCAGTCAACTTCACCTTTGACGCTGGGGGGGGGAGGGGCAATGCCCCCCCCCTCCCGTATCTCCGCCCATGTATTGGTGTGATCCCGTATGAACGAGATTCAAGCTCGTAGGGAGGAGGGAAAGGTGCGTTGCATAGTATACTTCATTAATTGTTTGGCGTGGGGTCAACCCACTCATGAAATTTGTTCAGGGGGAACGTGATCTCAAATAGCCTCAGCCCAGGTTCCAGCACCTATGCTGGCACTTATACAAGGTTTTCATAGTGATGTTGACCATTGGTAGATAAAGCGCTACTGGTACAGTTGTTTTATCTGAGCCACCAATCACCGGGTGAAGCTTTACGAACTTTTCGGGCACAGAAGACATTGGGGAAAAATGTTCAATCACTACTGCCTCACTGGTTTAAAGCGCTCTCTATCGAAAAAAATTCGAAACTAATTTATGGGACATCCTGTATGTTTCACATCATGTAATAATTCAATCTGTGATGATTATAAACATAAAATATCAATTACTGAGAGGATTGAAAAAGTGACAAACCATTATAAAGGCATATAACTGTTATACATAATACTGGCATATTAAAGGATTGACAAACCATTGTAAAAGCATATACAAGTCAGAAACGCATTGCTAGGGAACCACGGTAATAAAAATAAACATTCCTAAAATGATTGTTGAGGCCCAAAAAAACCATTTTTGCCTGTGAGTTTTTCGCCCATTTCGGGCATTTTCCCTGCTCCGACATACTCGCCTATCGTTCAAGTTGGGCCCCGTTTAGTATTATGCAAAATTTGGCGACGATCGATCTAACATTGTAGATATGTATAGGAAACATACACGCACACACAGAAAATTAATTTTATATATATATAGATAATAACATGTCCTGACCAACTGATTCACTGACTGATTCATCAATCAATAGTGGCTGAGCCCAAAGCACTTAAAGCTATAAATATGAAATTCGTTCAGTATTATATTTTATAATATAGAGACTCGCCAAGACAGGATTTCTGCAGCACCCAAGCTGGTCATGAGGGATTCAAATGTTATTGGAGGGAATCATCGTCGAAAAATTTTCAGATTACCAAATCCACGCGAACGAAAGCGCGGGGTAACAGCTAGTACTAAATAACACTATCATAACACAAGAAACCTTATCTTTCAATTTACTCCATAGACAATCACTTAAAATTGAATATTTCTCTTTCCTTTCAAACTAAAACAATGCTCCATAGAAAGATAAGAAAATACAAATAAGGAAAATCAAGGATAAAGACAAATAATTAAAGGTAAACACAAAGAATGTACGAATGAATAAGAAAAATTCAATGGCTAAGTAGCATGTTGTTCCAAAAAAAATCATTACATTTTTCTCATCCTTTTATTGTCTTACTCGAAAAACAAAGTTAAATGGAAAGAAAAATATCTTGTTGGAATTTTTTTCTCGAACCAGGTCAATAATTTTGACAATGTCAAAATATTTCCTCTTCTTATCGTAACAAAAATAACGCATTATTTGTTATCTCGCAAAAGGAAATATCGACTTTGTTTTTAGAAAATGTTCTCCTTTTTCCTTTCGGGGGAAAGAAATATTTAAGAAACATTCTCTCATCGGGATTTCTATTGATTCCTCTCCTGGAATTACTGTTTATCGTGTTTCCACTCTCTCTTGAGGGAAAAATAACAAAGGGTGAATATTTTTATATGAAATATTACAAAAAGTGATTTTATATGTTCAATACATATATGAGATACGTTTTTTCCTCTGATAATATTCTGTTCATTAATTTCAGTCCGAATAGAATGTGTAATGGCCCGGTTAAAGTTTTAATACATCATTTTAGCTGTATGATAGTTACATTACTCATCAGTATGCCATTATTATTACATCGGAAAGTCCCTTTATTCTGGAATAACTCACGAATAATTGATCCTAGAAGTCTACTTTCAATTGGGAAAAAACATCGTGATAACTTGTAGACGTCGTGTACACTATACACATTCATATCGCCCAGTCAGAGAGAAAAAGTTCTTGTCCTGTCTCTCCTGAAAAAAAAAATCGTGCTTTTAAGAGCAATATTTGATGAGATATTTGAATTCAAAAAATTTGAAAATGAGGGAAAGAATAGCTTAGGAAGCTTAGAATGAGCTTGTGTCCGTTTTAGTTTATGCAATTCTTTCCTTCATTTTCAGCAATTTTTGAATTAAAATATACCAGGGAATATTGCTCTTGAATGCATAGAATGTTTTTTTTTTTGCACTCAGGAGAAACAAGGCAACAACTTTCTATACTTGGGTTTTTTCGAACTGGGTGACCAAATATAAAGTTTGAGTTTTTTTCATTTTGATAACTAAACAACCCCATGCAATATGAACGACATATCTGAGGTCAACACGTTATTTGGGTATATATATATCAGCCTCTACAATACAAGGTTACCTAACACACATATAAAGGGTGTCCCATCGAAACTCTGCACAGCCAAATTCCTCGCTCGGAATACATAAAAAATGCCCAAAGAACTGTACCTGAACGAACTATGGTTTTCGAGAAAAATGCGTAAGAGAGGTATGACGTCATATCCTGTGCGGGGGGGGGGGGGAAACTTTATTGGAAACATGAACATCGGTGTTTACATATGTTTACATAGGCAGATGTTCAAAATGTCCACCACTCATATCGAGGCATGCATGCGCGTTCCGTGGAATGACGTCAAGCCGTCGTTTGTATATATTGTTTATAATTTTTGTGATTGTGTTTTTAATCGGGTTGCTGTATTTTTGAAATATATGGCATCCATATTTCTTATGGGTATCTTTTTCTCAGCCACCTCGTTGGGCATTTTGCCTGTTGTGGCGTTGTATTTTTATTTGATATAGCACAGGATATGACGTCATACTTTTGTTTTACATTTTTCTCGAAAACTATGAGTCGTACAGGTACAGTTCTCTTGGCATTTTTTTTATGTATTCCAAGCGAGGAATCTGGCTGTGCAGAGTTTGAGCGGTCTTGATGGGACACCCTGTATACAGGATGTTCGGGCTGAATCCAAAAGTAATAGCATATAGTGAGAGAACGATACATGATTAGTTATGAAGTTGCATTGAAGAAGGCAACTCCTCCAGTAAAAAAAATTTAAAGGTTAATAAAGTTCAATTGTAAGCATCTTTAGTGGATCTGTAGATGCAGGGCTATGTAGTAAGGACTGTTTCATCCCTTTAAGGTCACGCTTACAGCCTTCATGACGTCAATGCTCAAACATTTTTTTCAGCACACAAAACGTGATGGAGTTTTTTGCATTTTTGTTGGTTATTCCACTGTTTTAAGTGAGTGGATATCTCGTTCATGGTGTTGTTTTAGTGCCACAGGTATGCACGTGTGGTATTTGTATCATCTATACACTAAGAAATGAATTCAATCCAAGAAATCTTTTTATGTTAGCATTCAAAATGATGATAATAGCTTCGAACATTTCCTATTAGGATTTATTTTTAATATTTGCTTCTCATGTTTTTATGTTGCAGTTGTATTGGTCACAACGAAGTCTCCAACAGCTACACTTGATTCATTTAAAACAAAAAAATATAATAAAAAATTATTATAAAGTTCAAAAAGATGATTATGAAATTATATATGTTTTATCCATCCATCTCTCTCTCAAGATAGCTTTCAATCAACCCATTAACTAACGTACGTGGTTCAACTGAAATGAATCCAAGAAAAATATTCTTAGTAGAAGTTACCCTCACAGGCAAAACTTCTTATTTTGAATGGTTGAACAAAGCAAGCCAGTAAATATATAGCCACTGATGGCGATAACCGAAAAGATTATTTGGGAAATAATTCAGTAAAATGGCCCGTGTATAACGATTGCAAACTACCGTAATTAACAGTGCAGCAAAGCACACCCGGTTCTGTTTGGACATGACGCCAGCTCATATAGACTCCGGCGAGTCATGAAACAGCCCTTATTATATAGCCTTGCTGCAAATGTCCAAACGGTACCCGGTCTCTATTTGTTAGCCAAATATATAGTTGCATTTAAGGTGTTAATGTAGATTTTTTTTTTTTTTTCAGAATCAGTCCATAGTGTTTTTTTTTTCTTTGATAAAAAGGACTGACACCAAAAGGAAAGTTATTGCACCACTAAACAAAGGAAGCATCGCAATGACCATGGCACGATTCCGTGTTTATACGACGGTAAGAACCTGCAATACAGAGGTCAACCTTTTTCTAGTCGCGAGCATTGCCTACACCCATCATCAAAAGAACAGCACTCTTACTGCAAGTTTGATACATGAATTCGCGAAAAATCAGTGTGATTTTAATCCTTGAATGCAATTCCTACAAGGTGTTTAATCTGTACGTTGATTAAGAGTGCTCGCCAGCATGAAATTAGACACGGGTAGCACTAAGGGTGCTTCAGGGAGCATCGTAGTGCTCGCGAGCAACAGGTTGAAGATGTCTTTTGAGATACATATCAGATAGATACATGATATGCTATATAATACATAATTCATACCTATAATCTTCCTTTCATTAATGAAAGTTATTTTGCTTGGCGAAAATAGGCAACTCCATAATGCTCAGGCGTACGCTTACAGAAACAATTTGTATGTTTTACACTAAAATTTAAATTTTTTTGTTTAACTTTTATGTTAATTATTTTATCTATTGTATCAAGTGTTATTTACAAAGAAAACTGCTTTATTTTCCAATCAAACACTCAAATGCTAAAATAAATAGAACAATGAAACAAATGATGTTTATTTTGAAAGCGGTAGAATCTTAATAAAGTTTCAAAATCAACTGTAAATGTTGCCGACAGATGTCACTATGCATTTGCCATACTTGTCCGAAAAATACGCTATAAACTTTACAAGCAGCCGTTGCAATCACATCACAATTGATTCAAGATCTGCACCTTTCGCAGCACAAAGATAGCGTAAACGAAGAATGTAATTTTCGGTTACCCTCTGTAGTGCGTTAACAGAAATGGACGAAAACGTCTCACAGATTAAATCTTGAAGCTCGTCCAATGTTGCAGGATCGTTCCGGTAAAAGTAATCACAGGGGGTGAATATGGAGGCCAATCCATGCCTGCTACTGTAAATGTGGAATAGCTTAAAGCAATGGCTCTATTCCAGAAACATTCCTCAAGAAAGGCAAACCCGCTGGTGTGGTCGCGGGCCCCATCTTGCATGAACCACGAAGTATCCGTCGATCCTCCAATGCTTGTATTGCAGCCACAAATTTTCCATGTATTTCAATTGTGTACTATTAAGTAGTTATTGTTTCTCGCAAGAAAAAAGGACCAATGATGTTTTTGCTGGATAATGCAGCCCAACCAGTAACTTTTGGGTAATGTAATGGATGTGCTGGCACAAATGCGGGTATTCAGAACCCCAAAATCACCGGATATTTCTGCTCACGTAACCATCCAGGTGGAAATGGGCCTCACCTGTGAACCATATGCAACCAACATCGAATCCATCATCGCCAATCATTGTGAGCATATCGTTCGCTGACTCCCCTCTTTGTCGTACAGCTCGATTATCTGGTATTGCTTGGTGCCATTGGAGATATGGGGGGGGGGGGTTTCCCCCAAACTTTTTCCACCCTCTGCGCCCCTTACTCTAATTAACTTTATCCGCGGCTCCCCAGAGCAGTTTAACAAAGAATTTCTTCAAAAATCCTTTGTTGCGCCGCCGGTCCACGGCGCCTCTGACAAATGTCCGCACTGGGGCTCACAGCTTGAAAGCCCCTATTCTACGGAAACGTGTGTAGGGTGTATTTCTTAGTATCCAGTGCATGCTGGATCACTTTAATCCGGAATCCGCTGCCACTCTTCGAATGGATTTCCTCGGATTGTTTCCTGAATAACTTCAGAAACTGTCGCAACTTTTGCATGAGTAACTGTAGATTGCCTGGGGCCAACATTTCCCAATAACTCATCAGTCACGCTGCCTGACCGTTGAAATTTAACAAAAAGCTGGTGAATTGTATTCACAGCAGGTCGTTTTTCAAATTTAAATCGGGATTGAAAACTGCGTTTTATTCCCGTAGGACTGCGATTTACATTGCGTGTGTGATACTCGAGTACCAGTAAAACACGTTGCGCTACGAAATACGAATATAACATAAGGTCTAATTAAAATTTTTCACGTTAGTAGTGAAAACCCATGATGAAGGAGATGTAGATCTAAAATTTAAATATTATTTGATCTGGCGCTCTGTATCACTTGTTCACGGTCACGGTCTTCCAGTACGCTGACCTGCGTTGAAACTGTCCGAAGACTTATCGCTCTATGCTTCACAGCGCTCTTTTTATAGATCTGCACTGTGACTATATGACGTATACAGCGTCATCTGTTGAAACCATTTATAACTAATTTTGAAATTCCTGTATCAGAATTTTCGAAATAAGCATACCACTATCTACCTCCGTTTCCGAGTTATTTAATTTTAAAGTAAGGCAGTCCTTTGTGGGAAACTAGGTATCTGTTGTTTTCTTAAGTCGTATTGAAAGAAAATTGCTTTTTACAAGTTCTGAGATTATTGAACGCAGTTCCACACACTTATTAATTAGGTCGTGGAATTCTGAAAAAAAATTTCGCTGAGCTTGACGTCACATCCCTTCCTTAAAGCCTAAAGCGTTCTCTCGAAAATAATACACCAAATATCCATTACGTTTTAGTGTTTAACATGTTTACTTCATAGTTCTTATTTAAATTTAAATGATATATGTATAAACTCAGAGGAAGTGATGTTAGACATAATGTAAAACAAAAATTGTTATAGACCATGGAATCGCAA
This sequence comes from Pholcus phalangioides, assembly GCF_987345545.1. Taxonomy (NCBI): domain Eukaryota; kingdom Metazoa; phylum Arthropoda; class Arachnida; order Araneae; family Pholcidae; genus Pholcus; species Pholcus phalangioides. Next base: position 88,279,792 of record NW_028301608.1, on the reverse strand, counting down.
AACACATTCATTCGGTGAAAATCGCAAAAAATACTTATGAAGGGTGTGACATCGGGTGGGAAAAAAACCAATAGTAAGTAGGAAAAAAACATTTATTTGACAGCATAATTACAAAAAAAAACAAAAAAACACAGCCACTACAAAATAAGTACAAAAACCACTTACTTGACAGCATGATTAAAATACAGCCTGTGCAGCACAGTTCAATGTCAGGAAGTAGACGAAGAGAAATTGATTACAGGAGAGATTTTGTATTCATCATTGCACTTTATTTTGTACACCACAGGCTGTGTGTGTGCGCGCGCACACACACACACACACACACACACACACACACACACACACACACACACACACACACACACACACACACACACACACACACACACAATCACGCTGTCAAATAAAATTTGTTTTATACTTATTATTGGCCCTTTTCTCCCTTTTGTCCCACTCGACGTCACGCCCTTCATAAGGGGTCAGGGGTCATTCAAGTATTGCGTCAGCATCGAGATGGGAGGAGGTTTCGGATTTGCTGACTTTTGATGACAGGGGGGGGGGGGGGTTTCAAGGTTGCTTACGTCATCAACCACCCCTTTTAAAGACATGAAATATTATAAGCTGCTGACGAAATTTTGACATGGGGAAGGGGGGGGGGTTAAGTATTTTGCTAACGAGGGAGGGGGGTCAAAAATGGCTGAAAATCTCCTTACGTAATACTTGAATGGCCCCTAAGTACTTTTTGCAATTTTCACCGAATGAATGTATTTTGCGATACCATGGTCTATAACAATTTTTGTTCGTCTTGATAGTTAATATCACTTCTCTGAGTTTGTCACCACTTCAAGGCAACACCCTGTACAAGTATTATAACTACCTCTTTATATGATTAAACTGCATCTGTCAAAACACTTTCGATCCATCCAAAAACAAAAATCGAACAATAAAACCTCAGTAACCACAAACAAACGAAATTCAGCTACAGGGTGTCGACAAATGCCATATTTATTATACGCCGAGTTCACGGCAATGCAGGCTAATGAATTGACGCTAAAGGCATCGTTGCATTCAACAAAAGACTTTCGAGCGCTACCTTTACGTCCTGCATCGTATTTTAGAAAATACGGATAATAATCACATTCCTCATGTTTATAATAATGGGGAAAAGAAAGAGAAGAAAAAAAAAAACCCCGAAGTTTTTCAATTTTGATTTGCTTTTCCTTGAAATCAGTAGAAAAGTCAGTTTCATTATAACTCCGAGCAATTACTGAGCTCAGCGGAGACTTTAGAAACGAATCTGAAATATGCAAATAAATGAACGATTTGCTCTTTCAAGCGGATTCCGACGATTCCTTCATTATTTCTAAATCTCGATGTTCGAATTATTTTATTTAAAAAAAAAAAAATGGCCATTCGATAAGACATCGAAAGATTGTGCCCGGGGATAAAGTACTGAAGAAAAAAAAAGATCTTACACCGGGTACGAAAGAAAAAAAGTAATTCTTAGGAGGCGTGTTTTTCGAGGAAATCTCTCTCTCTCTCTCTCTGAGATTTCTTGGCTTTTATTGTTCGATTTACTTTCACATAAATTTTTTTTTTGCAATTGTTTTTTCTGCCCGTCTTTGGCTTCTAAAGTATAGATTCTTTGCCGAAATATTACATTCTCGCTTCGTCTCGAAGCAAATATTGGAAAATTTTCACTTTTTTATATAGCTGTAGAGATAGAGAGAGAGAGATGGTGAGCATAAAATAAGTTTATATGTTGTGCAGGTTACTTATTATATATACACGTCCTTTTAAAAAAATCAGATCAACCCCCCTAGAGATTTATACTTGTGTGCTTCCCCCCCCCCTCCCGAAAGTTGGGGCTAATTACGCTCCTGTCCTCTTTTCCGTGACATATACAGTAGAAACTCTCGATAACGGACACCCATGGGTCCGAAAATTTTGTACGCTAAAATGTCCGTTAATTGACAGGAATGTATACTTAGGCCCTTCGACGTAATTGAAAACAAAAAGCATCTGTTATTGGGAGGTGTCCGCTAAAGAGGGAACGTGTTTGTGTGTGTGTGGAATGTGAGGGTTACTGCAGTTTTTATTATTTGAAAATTGAAAAGGGATCTCCTATCCACACGTGGGGGAAGCCAAAAATCTATCAACCTGATCTAAAGCAGGAGTTTTTACCTTCTGAGACAGTGCGGGCCAAAAAAGAAATTTCAGTGAAGCCCAGTGTGGCAGTAAGTCACACATACTGGGTATCTCTTTTCACAAAATGGCGTCTTAACAGGTGGACCTACGGGGCCCGAGGGCTTCTAGTGAAATAGGGAGCCCTACATCATTGGATAATTTTATTCATTGTGAGATCATTTTATCATTAAACATGAACTTTCATTAATTCTTTAATTATTATCTTATCAAATATGAATTCCTTCTTAATTCTGTGAAATTGTTTTCACCACTGAATACACTGAATATGAATTTTTCATTAATTCTGAGAAGTTATTCTAAATATAAATTTTTCCATGAATCCTGATAAATATCAGTCCCCACTCCCTAAAAACCATATTGCCTTTCGGTGTGGCGTGGGCCGCACGTTGGGAATCGGGGCTCCATATCCAAACAAACCCACCCAAAGGGGTGACTTGGCTATCACTTTGCGCTGATTTTTCTGCATAATTAAGTAACAAAACAATTATCCCTGTATAAACAAATAACTAAAAGCCCTCTTATTTTTCTCTTGTGGTGGAACTTTTAGTAAAAGAATATTAATTCATAGACGAGATAATACAAAAAATGTTCAAAATCTGTATCCGCCTCAGTTTATGACATTTTTGTTCTGTATTCATCATCTGTAAAAATGCTATCCGTTAAGGTGAATATGACAATTTTTTTTAATTATAAAATTGGCGGATGCAATGTACAATTTGATTCCAGTTGATGCACATTTCGCCTGCAACTACTGAGTGATCGAAACAGGCCATCTTATTTCATGCTCAACCTGCAAATATTTGATTCCTCGAACATCTTACGAATTTCAAATATAATTTAATCTCGTGTCATTTCAGTCATACAAGCGTCTAATATGTGATTATGAATTCCTGACTTTTTTTTTAAATTAAAAAAAAAAATTTATAACTTTTCAGGAATTTTTTTTCTTTGAATAGTATATCTGTAAAAAAAAATTTAGTGTCAAGAAAATTTTGAACATCCCCCATTTTTTTTTTTCCTGCGACTTATTTAAAGTGATATTTCAGCATTAATTCTTCTTGAAGTTTCTTAAATATTTGCTTTTTGGGTCTTGACAGTTTTGACAGCTTAATCCTCTTTTCAACACCTTCTATAAAATAAAATAATATCGAAAAATTCCATATTTTATGTTACATTTTCTTTCATCGAGTTCTTTTCATGAGAAGATTCTTTTCTTTTTGAATTCTCACATGAGAGAATATTTTCCCTTGAATATTTCCTCTTCATTAAATTTTTTCACAAACATATAATTTTCTAAAAGGGGAAGTTCGTGTAAATTTTAATCAAACGGTAAATCCAAAAATAGAACATTTTCACGGATTTTAAATAACATTCAAAACCGGTGGATGTAAACCCACTTGATTTTGGCCAATATTTAATTAAAAACTGACTTTGGAGAATCTTTCCGAAATTATATTATTTAACGATTAATCAGCAACTCAGTTTTAATTAATTATAAAATGGTTTTAGAAACTAACTTAATATTTATTGCTATCCGTTTCTTTGTTTGAATGGCTAATGTCAGATAATTGGATTACTGTAATGGTGAGTGCCTTTCTTTGATAATTTCATTTAGAAATAATGGAATGGAATTTTGCTTTTCACTTTTGAAGGGAATTGTCATTATTTTGTGCTTCATGAAGAATTACTTTCAGGGGACTGTCTTCGCTTGCGATGTAAAATACTGGAATTTTGTGTTTTTTATTACTATTGGGAAATTTTGTTGACGATCTATGTATGTTTTGAATCGTGTTATCTAAAATGTATTATAACTAATTCTGTTATTTGCGTGTTTGTTGTGTGAATAAAAATATTTTACATAATATATATATATATATATATCCACAAGAATTTATCAAATTAAAAATTTTGTTCATAAGTAACGTGAGCTTTTTATAAGGATTTCCGTAACTTCTGCTGTATTTAAAACTTCACATCTCAATGCAATAAAGAGAAAGATGAGTACAATAAGCTTTTATCAGTTTAATATGTAATACACACAAGCAGCACTTGTTAGAATCATGTATAATGTTGTCATTCGGGTATTTTTATCACTTCCGCAAGGTACTGAACTGACAAACACCATTTTTATTACCATTTTACCATTTACACATGGGAAAAAATTCTTATGTTGTAATCGGGATTTTGGTTTATGTTATCAATTTTTTCTTCATCGAAAAAATTTTTTTGCACATTTCTTAATTAAGATTGAGCCCGGCCCATCGTTTTTCATGTGAGTTTCGTTATCAATCTGTCAGACTATGTAGGAGGTCGGAAGGTTTACCCCTTGTTTATAAACATTTACGTACTTTTTTCACAATGCCCTATTTGGGCAAAGACTTTCTTAACACTGGAAGCGGCCATTTTGACCGCAAAGCTACTTTGACATGCGATTACAACCGAGCTCTTTATCTCATGTTGTTGAAATTTCATGACCTTTCTTATCTTATTAAGACTCTTAAATCCCTAGAATATAAATGTTCTGGGTTACCTAGTTTAGTGATAAAATTAAGTTCTACCGAGAACGATAGTTAGAAATATTCAACTAATATGATTGCAAAACATGCTGAACGTCTTCTTACGCGAACATTAATATCGAGAAAGAACAGATGTTCTATCATGATGTTTGCTTTTCTCCAGTTCTCATTTTGCACCATTGAAAAGGTACACTTTTGAAATAGCTCGTCGTCGTACGTTATTCAATTCATTTTAGTGTTTCTATGGATCTTTGCGCTTTCTTCGCTGCTACAATGTCGCACGACGAAAAGAATCATTTTTTACGATTTCATTCTTGGCCACAGGACGGTGGCCGAGACGATTCTTACCATTTTCTGTTTCTTAATTCCCTATGGAAGAGGTTCTAGTCTCTCTCCACAAAAGGTTCCAGCCTGGGGGTAGGGGGATTGAACGTTTGGATAGAAATTTAGTTTTGTATAAAACACGTTTCAAAGTAGTTCGTTATGTAGAGACTCTACAGTAGTTTCATACGGTGTAGTATGTGTTAGAGTTTCTCTCCAGGGATTCGGCACTTAGATTGCCATCGGGAAATTCCTGGGAATCTGAACTCATTTCCCGGGATCCTTGAAAAAGAGTAGGTTGAACTAGATAAAATTTCTATACCGAACTAGACATACCTAAGTAATTTTTATCACCAGAAGTATTTTAAAAGCTGTAATCATTATATTTTGAATAAAGTTAATCGTGTTAGATAAATTATTAAATTACACACAGTATCAAGAAAACATATATTTTCTAGATATCATGCTGAAGTGAACTAGGAAAGAAAATTCATCTTGTCTCCGCCGGGACTCAAACCCAGGCTCTCTTGCAAACCGGCACAGTGTACTTAACCCTTTTTGCGGCATTGACGAGATATATATCTAGTGAATCTCTCTTTCTTGCCCCTTATTTTAGCATTCACAAGCCCAGACATTTTCTGATGTTGAAAAAATTTCCAGTAATTTCACGGGCAGTGGGAATCTGGAATAAATAAATAACGAATTCGGTCGTTATTTTTCATTCATTTGAATTCATTCATTAACTAGTAGTCCTCCACTGATGGGTTGCTGTAAGTTCAGGACGTGAAACCTTTCAGGACGTGCAACGGCGAATCTCTGTTTCAAAACTAGAGTGCAGAAGATCCTCTTATAACCGAGAGATCACTGTACTTAACTCAAATTGCTTGAAGGATTGTTCCATATAAATATTGAAATTACTTCGAAAGGGAAAAAAAATTGATTTTCTAGCCACGTTAACAAAATGTGTGATTGTTAATTCTTAATAATCAAGCCGTTATCCATTATGAAGCTTGTTAGAAGAGGTGTTGTTTTGGTCAATTTGCTAGACATAAATGATTTTTATGAAAAAAAACCATGTAACTGTTGCTATTTGTATGATCAATACAAGTTCAAATAAATGTTTTCTTTAAAAAATTGAAGTCGTGTTATGAGTTCAGGTTCAAGAAATGCATTAGCTCTTCATTTGATTGATTAAGATAGGAAAAAGTGAAGTGGGCCAAAGTTTCCCACATACAAGGTTAACACACATTGGCCCAAAATGTTTCATTTTTTTTTAAATTAGCATAAGTTAATAAAAAAAGGTATTTTTTTATTTACAAGTATTATTACATAATACTGTAAAAGATTGTTTATCGATGTAAAAACAAGGAACCAGAACCTTATACGAATAATACTATTGGGTTTATTGCAAAGTGAATTTTTAAAATTTTTAAAAATGGGCCAAAATAACATCGTTTTCGGTATTAACTCATTCTTAGCATACATAACATGTTAGATAGATAGCAATTTCTTGGCTCGTAAGCAACTTACTATACCAAATTCTTTAAATAGAATAATGGTATTTTGTAAGGATATAACAATGAGGAGAGAGAGATGGTATTTTACCTAGAATGCGATCGTATTAGTTTTTTTTTGTCTCCACAACTAGATCGATTTAGGAGAATTTATATTCTTCATTGAAGAAGAAAGAACATTGAAATAGATACGAAATTCGAATATCGTTTCTCATGATTTCTTCAAAAATGTAGAATCACGATCTCTCTATCGCTTGACTCGTAATTCTTTCGAGTTCGTAATTCGTGAAATTCGTAACTCTTCAAACGTAAAATGGAAGGAAAACGCTATGACTTTAAACGATTGGGAAGTTATTGGATATTACTGTTGTGGAAAATCAGTTCTTGAAATTTTGGCATTGTTACGCGTTTGTCCCGTCTAATGGTGCTATAATAGAATGGAAGTCAGTGAGTGCTACAGTGAAAGCTCCCTTAACGGATATACCTCCCGTTAATAGACACTTTTGTGATCCCGGGACGCGTGGAATGCCGCTTTAATGCATTTCTCACCGTTAGCGGACATTCTCGATAGCGGACAGTAAAATATAAAGTGAATTCAATTTTTTTTTCTAAACTCCAATTTATTATTTTTTGTCAAAAATCAAGAATTTTCATATATATATTCAACTTTTTTTTTCTTACAAACCGAACGCCATTCATGCTCTATCACCATCCGACAGTTTTAGCATATCCCCAATGGGGCTAGACCGTGAATATCATATTCAACTAATATTATGTTTTATCCCAAGCTTGTATTGCTAAATATGACAAATCGTCAATTAATTACTTAATAATCTGTACATAACTTTGATCACCAGGATAGTGAATTTAAATGGAAATGTGTGTGTTGGTTTTTTTGCGCGTGTTGATACGTGTGAAGAAAGCCAACATTACAAGACTAGTTACGCGGCTACAGTCAGGGCGGGCTCCACCACTGAGCCACCAGAGTACGAACATTACAAGACTGATTATAGTTTTAATCTTCTTTTCACACTCATTTTAGTTTAGTTTTTATTTTTAAATATGTGTTGTGCAAAAATATGTGTGTGTTCTATATTTATCAGACTTTGCAACTTTATTTGGGAATTATGCATAATCGCCGGAAAACGTGGTAAAAATGTGAAATTTAATCAAACTGACACCTATGGGGATTATGCATTACCCTACTGGGGTGTATCACATATTAAAATACAATATTAAAATGTATAGGAACCAATTGCGACCGAAAATAACGTCGCATAAATTTAAAAGTCGTATTGCACCTGAATATCGTTGAATATCATACCTCCCCTTTAACGGACACTCCCCGCTAGTAGACAAAATTTTTGGTACCTTGGATGTTTGTATTTGAGAGATTTTACTGTTCCAACTGCTCGACAAATACACTCATGTCCATAAATTAAAAATAATTCAGAATCACACGGAAATCGAAATCTAAAGTAAAAATTTCACCTGTAGAATTATCACACACATCTGCAAGAATGATATGCAAATTTCAGGACGCCACCAGATGATGCCGATAGTACGTCACAATGACGAGAGTGCAAGAGGAAAGTATATAAGGAATGGTGGCAAAGAAGTAAAATTGATCGCAAGAGTTCTGTAAGGCGCTCAGTGCCATAAGCGAATAGTTATGGCCCAGAGGACGAATGTGGATGATTTTTTACGTGGTAGAATTATCGGCCGCCTGGAATGTGAGCGTACTCAGATGGAAGTATCCGAGGATCTTGGAATTGCCCAAAGTGTCATCTCTAGGCTTTGGCAACGATTCCGAGATAACGGAAATGTCAGTAGACCTTACAGTACAGGTCGCCCCCGAGTTACAACACCGAATGAAGACCGGTATTTGGCAGTAACTGCCAAAAGAAGCAGACGGAGCACAGCATCCGACCTGTCTCGTCAGCTATCTGCAGCTACGGGTACCACAGTTTCAAGGCAAACAGTGTACAGACGTTTGGGAGATATTGGTATATATGCTCGCAGGTCTGTCAGATGTGTTCCGCTCACAGTCGGCAGCGATTAGCCTGGAGTAGAGAACATGCAACGTGGACATCGTCACAGTGGGCTTGTGTGATGTTTTCCGACGAGTCCAGGTTTAGCTTGCAGTCTGATTCACGTCGGACTTTCATATGGAGAACGCCAGGTACCCATTACCACCAAGACAACATCATTGAACGACACCGTTACGGTGGTGCGGCATTGTTCGTTTGGGGTGGCATTATACTGGGTTCCAGAACAGATCTGCATGTTCAAACCGGAACCATGAAAGCCCAAATTTATCGGGACATCATTCTGGAACAACATGTACATTTGTTTAGGGATGCCATGGGCGCAGAATTTGTGTTTATGGATGACAACGCCCGTCTTCACCGAGCAAACATCGTAAACGAATGCCTTGAATCTGAATATATAACCCGTATGGAATGGCCAGCATTCTCACCTGACTTGAATCCGATAGAGCATGTGTGGGACATGCTTGTCCGACGAGTTGCAGCCCGTCAACCACCTCCTACATGTGTACCGGAACTTCGGAGAGCATTGCTCGCTGAGTGGAGTGATCTTCCCCAAGATCAGATCGATAATTTGATACTCAGCATACCTAGGCGTTGTACGGACTGTATTTCATCGCATGGGAGACATACAATGTATTAACCATCATACCAACCATGTAATAGTAAGTTTTTGTAAAGGAGATATTTTTTACAATTGCTCCAGGGAGCAAAAATCGCAGTTTTTATGAATGGTATCTTACATACACCATCGTTTTTGTTCTTTATCTTTTGTTTAATAAATGGGCTTTATGAATAAGTAACGTTTGTTTTGTTTCTGAACCTTTATTTGCCGGTGCTGGCATTATCCTTAATTTATGGACATGAGTGTATTTGGTCGATCTTTTCGTTTACTGTCTAATTCATGGAAATCGTATAATATTGGAAAAAAAACTATTTTAGAATACTGAAAGAAATTTAAATTGAAGTCTATTGGAAACGTCGTTATCAGCCTGGTAAAGGTTGCACTCTAGCATGATATTACTCCTGGTCGAACATTGCGTTTCTTACAGAGCTAGTATAAAGGGTATTGATTTTGTGTGAGCAATTGTCTTAATCTCACTCCCATAAAGCAATCGGATATGAACTGAACATTCCAGCTTCAATCTGGATTACATTGTCATCCCTGATCAATAGCAGTGCTGATAGTCGCTGTGCGGCCGTATAGACACCGAGCTGTGCTCATATCGTGAAGATCCAGGTGCGAACCCCGTTCAGAGCACAGTGGTGGGTGGTTTTCTGCGATTTTTTTTTTATGTGACGTGGAATTCCCAGATCACAGACTTTTCACGAATCAGAATTCACAACGTCTCTGACATGACGGGAAATCACGTCACGTCAGTGTAATGTGTTATCTAAGACACTTCGTGACACTTCGTGTTATCTAAGATAAACTTTGAAGCTACCGATTGCACTGAGATTATATAATCCTACTGTAATATTGACCTGTTGTATCCTCATACAACAGGCACATAATATCCTCATATAATATTATCATGAAAGATAATGATATATCATTCTCAGTCCCACAGTACTAACCACATCAGAGGCATCAAAAAGTTTCCCTGTTATACTCAGACAGTCTAGAGATTGATGAATCTCTCGACTGTGACAGGGAAACTGCTGTTAGAGTCCGAATTGATGAATTACTATGATCATCACATACTTTCCGCAGCATTGGGGGAAGATACAACAATTATCAAACTTGTTATCGATGCCTCAACTAAAGTATATAGGCATGAAGCTACAGATGGCTACATAAGATCTACACTATTATCAGGATCAGCTATTCCCGATTTCTCTAAAAAGTAAAAAGAAAAAGTCCCAAATGTTCCCCACGAACGAGTTTATTTCGGTAACTAGTTTTGAAATATAATGTAAATCACACATACACGCGCCTACTTTGGGTGGTTGATTGGGTAGGGTGTGGTTGGAAGTCGACGTGCAGCCATCTCGAGGTGAGTTCTTGGTCGACGGGCGAAGAGTTGTACGATGAAACTTACAAAAATTTGGTCAATTCCTATTCGCGATAAAAAGTGGAATATATTAATAACGTCTTAATTTATATTTCACTTTATTTAACCATGAAATAAGCATACCATACTTTTGTATGTGGATCGTAGAATTTTAGCTAATATTAAAAAATATAAGAAAATCACCATTTTCGTCAATTTCCATAAACTTTCAGTGCGATGCGCGAACGAAAGATGCCAACCGATTTAAAAGCTTTTTTCTTAATAAAGAAGGAAACTTCTCCGCACGATAGTAATTTGAAAATAAAAACTTCATTTTTTTTTCGACCCACAATAGTGAACAGTCTTTCAAATAGAGTGAGAGCCGGTCTCGCATTAAAAAATGTCCCACCACGAAGACCAATCGGGGCAACCTTTAAAATTCACACATAATACTAGGCAAAACAACCTGCGGAGTATTTGCTTCTGAATTTGATAGACAGGTGGCAGCAGTTATTGAGCACATAACATACTTTTCTAAGAAACAAACATCACGCGCGTTAGGTACGCAGTACATATATAGTTCATTCCGGCAAGAGCCAGGAATCGGCTGTTCCCGGGTAGGACGGGGATAAAATGTTCGTCTTCCGCCATGAAGGTTACCGTCCAGGCCCACGGGTTTGAATCTGGGGAAGAACATGAAAAAGAAGTTCTTTATCTACCGAACCTGGAGCGACTATCGATAGCTGGCTCCTGCATTTCCCACACAACTCCACAGGTTGGAAATTGCCATACGCCGATATGGTAGGGAAATTGATGTGCGGAAAAATAGGTCCATGTGTGGTTTAGAAAAGACAGAGTGTAGGGGCTGAGATCGTGGCACAAGCACAACCTTATCCTTCTATATATATGTTTTTATACATACTCAACAAAACACAAACGTACGTCTTCAGATACTTTCGGTCATATAGTGTACCTCAATTTTAGAATTAACATTATACAAGGAACTCATAAGCCTTAAAAGAAATTATTTCTACTAGTGAGTATGAAATCAAATAATGAAATATGCATGCAATTAAATCTTTCGGAACGTCAAAAATGAATGCTAATCATAATTTTTTTTTTAACAAATGTCACTATCAGAAGAAAAACGAATTATAAAGATTTAGTTAAGCTAATTAACCTGACTTTTAATGTGGCATTAAATAATTAATCCACAATTTTTTTTCTTCAAATATTTGCAAAGTTAGAACAGAAAAATAATGATTTGAAACCTCTAATTGAGTTTCTAATTATAATTGAAAAAAAAATGTTTTTTTTTTCTTCTAAATCAGAAAAAAAATTAAAATATTTAAAACAAGTAATTAGAAATTTGTCATTTTTGCTCGATTAAAACGCTGATTAGTATTTTGCGATTCAATTCTGTGTCAATATTTGTTGAGATCGTTAGTATTTCCGTGTCAAGTAAACCAGCGCTTTATCCTTTATCCCATTCTACGTACAAGCTTTTGGCAACGAATTTGGATGATCTATATTAGACGAATCGGTGATAAATGTGGTAACCTTGTGCTAAATTAATCGCACGTTAGAGAAAGGAAGAAGAAGGGGAAGAAAAAAAATATATGAAAAAAGGAAGAAAAATTAAATAGAAAAGGGGGAAACAGTATTTATTATATAAGTAGATAAGAGAGTAGAAAGAAGATTCCTCTTCCAATTTCACCCTACGTGATCTCTTTCGCTCTTACATGCATATAGTAGAAGATACATTATATGTGGGGGAAAAGTCACTAAGAGTTATATAGAAAGACGAGGAGGGAAAAAAAACTTCTGCTCACACACATAGAGTAATAAAACCTTTCGATGGTGAGGAGAGAGGAACGAAAACACGGAGAAATGAATTAAATTTATTGCACGGGCGTTTGCATGAAATATTTCGTCCGTGATCGTAGAGGAGTTAAATAGGACGATTCGTCAGGTTATGAATTTCGTGATTATGACTACAACATGGTTTATACGCTGAGTGGCCACTTTATTATGACTAGTTGACAGTTTTGAGCAAATGAATAACAGCTTTACGCAGTTGCCACTACAAAGCTAGGCTAGTATAAAAAAAGGAAAGCTTCGTTTCTGAGACAGTAGAATAGGTGAATTGTTTGCGAAGATACGGGAAAGACGAAATGTGTCAAAATATGTTTACGTGCCAAATACACCTCTGGGATGGATTTATCACGATACCATGACCATTTAGTATTTCAAAGACACGTTTAAATTCAGTTTCATGAGATTTTTCCGTCAATGGATGAAATTAACAAATCGACGAGATATCGTAACAACAATCATGAAACGCTTTGTCTGAACGTTGAAAACGCTGAAACGTTTGAGCTGTATTTTTCAGGCCGAAACACATATAAACGCATTCGTATAACTTAATGGGCGTAATTATGGTGATTTTGGGAATGTCTTTTCGGGATTGATCGGTATTTGGTGGTACGCCTTTATTAAACTAATTTTTGAGAAAATCTTTTTACCACTCAATCTGATGGTAAAGTTCTGTATATTAGGAAGGGAGTATCTATCCGGGATGGTGATTTGACGGACTTTGAACGAACATGTCGTGATTGTACGAGCTCGGTGCTGCGAAGTGAGTATGAGCATAAAAAGCCGCGGTTGTGAAACGTTCAAGAGCAGCTGTGGTTAAAGACTGGACGGCCAGGCGAGAGCAAAGCCGCTTGAAAGAAACTCTTAATGCAGCTTTGGGCGAGAGTCTCAACGTGCAACTTGTGGCCATCCCGACTTGTGAATGTTCCTGTGGAACGGGGAGCCTTTAGACTTGTGCAAGACAACAGAACGGTAACAGTGCAGCAGATAGCATCAGATGGTAATGAAGGATCGTCTTATAAGATATCTGAACGAACGGTTCACCGTATAATGTATGGGATATGGAAGCCGAAGGCCTGGTGGGACATAGTTGCTGTCTGTGTGCAACCAATAAGAAAAACGAACTCACTCAGAAGCACAATGATCAGACAGTAGATAATTTCAAACAAAATTATGTGGTCCGATGAATCACGTTCTCAGTAAACCGTGCATATGGGCAAGTGAGAACTTGACGGATACAGCAAAAAAGCATGAACGCCAATGCAAGTGCATTTCTACAACCCTTCAAGCTGGTGGAGGCCAATGCGATGATTTTCCCTGGTACGTTTTGGACTCTTCAATTCGTGTTCATGAATGTCTAAATAAGATAAGAACAACGTATATGAACGTATATGTTGCTGAGAAAGTATATCCTGTTATGTTTATGGTTCATCCCAATGACGATAGCTACTTTCAATAATGTAATGCGTCCTGCCATAGTGCTGGTATTGTACAGGATAGTTTAGAGCAGTGTTCCCAACTTTTTGGATGTCGCAAACCTTCTGTAGAGTCCGAAGATCAATTTCGACACCCCCCCCCCCGGAATTCCAAAATGTATTTTTTTCTAATTTTCATATCATAAAAAAATGGAGATCACATTTTCATGCAATGATAGTAAATAGAAATGATCCCGCGGACCATGGCCCCCACAAGCGCTGGGCTGACAAAGCTCCAGCCCTGGGGCCCGGTATGATTTTCATCTTTTTATTTCGTTAATCACGCTATAAATTTATCATAAGGGGGCCCGTGAAATATCCCAGCCTAGGGGCCCTGCTTCAGGATGTGGGGGGCCATGCCGCGGACCCCTCACAGAGTACTCACGGATCTCTAGGGGGGGGGGGATCTCTCTAACTGGGTCAGAGGTCGCTTAGCGACCCCCCTCCCACCACAATCCCTATCTTAATCCCATTGAGCATTTGTGGGATGAAGTTGAAAGAGCCATCAGACATCTACATCTACTCTACAACCATCCAATCTCTCACACTATTGGGAAGTGCTATTTATCAAGCGTGGCCTTATATTGCACGAATGACTTATCAACATCTAGTAGAGTCTATGCCAAGAAGAATCGAAGCTGTATTAAAGGCTAAAAGTGGCCCAACGAAATATTGACGCTGCGGCCATAATAAAATGGCCACTCAGTGTAAGTGAACCTGAACGATTAAATGACCAAGAATACAGTCCGGCATTTTATCTAAACACTGATTAAGCATTTAAACACTATCAACCACCAACCAACTTCCAGCTATTCTTAATTAAACGATGTCTTTCAAACTTGAAGAAAGACGCCAGACAGTCTATTCCAGGCTTATGTCAGTCAACAATGTTTTTTCTATTTGTTTCTACAGCAGTGTTTAACGATCTAGATTTTGCGTATAAACTGTTTCAAGGCGTACACTCATCAAGGAACTAATCACAGGGATACGAAAACAATGCCTCGCCTCTAATTACGCTACTGAACTAATCTCATTATACTTTCGGCTGTGATGGCTTCCGAATGGGGCAAAGAAAACTAACTACCTATCTATCTGTGCGATGATTGAATGGAAATTTGCTCTCGATATTTAGCTGCTGTGAGAGAAAGTGATACATCGAAAGATCGTAAAATGAAACCAAATTGAAAATCGGTAATTAAAAACCCGAACGAAAATCATTCTAACTTTCAAAATGGAACGCGTTTTATATTGAGTTTTCCACTGAAGGAGAAAAATATTACCAACAGCTAACAGTTAATTTCGAGCTCCGAACTATCCTGGGATCGTTGGTTCAGTCTATGGAATGTTTGATGGGCATTCTTAGAGGTCTATTGTTCTCAAAAGCATTCGCGCAAAAGTATTTCTAAGATAGTTTTTGTAGGGTTTTTTTTATGAATTAGTTTCGATTTCCTTTTTTTTTGTTTGCATTGAATTAAAGTCGAACTTTGTTAACTCGAATTTTGAATAGTTCGAACTTTTTTAAAAATTCCCCTTGAGAGTTTTCTATCTAATTTAATGGGGTTTTTGTTCAATTCGAAATTTTTCGATTTTTTGGATAGTTCGAAGTCCGAGGAAATTTTTTGTATGAGAGAAAAATTAGTTCGGAAAAATCTACAACAAGCCAAGCTTTGCTTTTCTCGATGAAGTTATAAAACGACAAATTTTTAAAGACTAATAGGTTTGAAAATTCTGTTTTTCTCAACTCTTTCTTTGATAAGTTGGTGCCCATTTTAACATTGTTCAGCTGATGTACATTGAGACTGTGCACCGTTTAAAACTGATCATGCTTTTCAACCGACAGATCAAGGTATAACATTCAAAATCTGAATGTTTTTATCGTTATTAAAGAGTGTGGAAAGTGTAAGGAAAGTTCAGACTGTAATACGTTAATGAGATTATATTTTCTTGATAGCATAAGAATGATAAGCAAAATTTGGGAAATAGTTTCGTAACACATGATAGTGAACTTTTACTGTAAATCAGGCTTTGAACATGGCCAAGAAATTCTGTCGTGATGCTGAAATTTCCCAGCAGCTAAGATCAATTATTATAACTATAAAATATTAAAATTTGGAAAATTGTAATAATTGATAATTATTATCCTATGTCAATATTGATTATTAAGTTTCAATTTGTAGTCATTTTGCAAATCAGGAGTATATTAATTAGATAATTTGAATTTTTGATAATTCGAACTTTTTCCCAATGATTTGGACTTCGAATTAACCAAGTTCGACTACACATAAAAAGTGAAATTTACAGAAAATTTTCGTGGGATAAATGCTCTAAGATAACTATATCATCGAATAATTTTGAAAAAGTAACTCTAATTAAAAATATCTTCTACCAGTTACCCAATTGGACTTGAAAAGTATTTTTGTAAACTCTACAGTGGCTTCAAAATAGTAAGTAAAAATAACGATAGCCATGAAGGTAAATCAACAAAAGGCTTCTACGAATGTTACTGAAATAATAATATTGCAATGTCTTACCAGCAATGAATGGCCTACTTAGCAGTAATTAGTTTTGTAAGTATGTTCTCCGAAATGAAACAAACACTTTACACCTAAGTTGTAATTAGTTAAAACCGTAAGTCTAGTAATAAGTTTTAGAATTGAACTTCCTGTGTTTATAACGTTTATTCAAACGTGTTCTAACGTTTTGCCTTCGAAGACTATCCGTGAAAGAATAGTCTTCTAAGAATGATATAGAAAATAGTAACCTACTAAAACACTCCAGATACAATACTCTTCCGAGTATTATCCGAGAGATAATGCTCTTATAAGAATGCCTTCAACAATATTGGACTTTTAATACCCTAAGTTTCAATAGATTTTTAAGAATGCACCGAATGCTCTGAGCAACAAGACTTTAAAAAAAATCCTTTCATGCAACTGACTTTTTAAGAATTCCTTTGTAAACAATTGACTTTTAGGAATACCCTTTTTAATAATATACTTTTGAGAATGTCCTTATAAACAATTATATTTTGAGAATATTGTTTGAAAGAACAGACTTTTCAAGAATGCCCTTTTAAATAACAGAATGCAGAATACCCTTGGAAACAATAAGCTTTTGAGAATGCCCTGTTAAAAAATTGAGTTCCAAGAAATGATTGACTTCCAAGAATGCTCTAGAAACAATATCCTTTGCAAAAATGTCCTTTAGAGAGAACATGCTTTCTCAAATAATGTCTTTTAGAAAGAACATGCTTTCTCAATAATGTCCTAGAAAAAACATGCCTTTGCAAGAATGCTTTAAGCAGCAATACGAACGTTCTGGGCAGTAATAAATATCTGAAAAGGCTTTTAGTAAGATTAAACTTCTAAGAACATCTTTAGGAGAAATAATATTAACAGACACAATAATTATATAGTATTAAATAGAGCGTATATAGCAAATAGAGAGAGAGGGGGTATTAATAGAGCAGTAATAGATTTCAATGAATTTTTAAAAAATACACAAAAAGTTTACTAATAACAGTAATCTCGTAACGTCATCAATAATAATAACTTTAAAAGGATAACATAGAAAAATTTAACGGTGGTTTTGTAATAAAATGCTACAACATTTAATAACACGGAATACTTTGTATAGCAATGGATGCACCAATGCGCTTAAAGTCCTCCGTATAAATTAAGCAAAAATAAATCGATTTTAATTTATAATTATTTTAAAATTCGGAATACTGTGTATTTTAAATAAAAATTTCATCAAATGGAACTTCATAAAAACAAAAAATAAGAGCAATTTATTGAAAACAATACAATAAATTTAGTGACAATCAAAAATATAATTATTGTAAAGCTATTCCCTCTTCGAAAGCGATTTCTCTTCTCACTAAAAAAAATTTTTTTTCCTCATGTATTTAAACTTTCGTCTTATTTTGAATTTTCAATGTCACCAAATCAAATGGAAATCAACACAAATTAAATTATCATTTTAATATTTGATACATTTTTTTAAATTTTCATAATATATCTTAAAGTGTTTTAATTTTGATTAAATTCTTAATGATGATCCCTTATTAAATTTCAATTGGTATTAGCAACAATTTCGAAACATTAAATTTTAAAAAAATTGAAAAATATTTTTTTAAACCATTAAATTAAATATTCATGAATATTTTCTTTTTTCCTAGACATTTCTCGGAAATATTAAACACACTATTTTGCGTATCCTAAATGATTTAAGGCGTTTATGAATAAATATTATATCATACACTTTTATTTTATTATTATATATAACGAAATATTATAAGATTATTATATTCGATATTTATATAGTTAATTTTACATTAAAGTATTAGGTAAAATGATATTCAAATTTGCATGCGATAATTGTTTCGTTATTGACACTGGAATAAAAGCTAAATTAAAACAGTTGCAGAAATGAGAAATCCAATAATTATTTCAACATAATGACATTATTATCAACAACAAAAAAATTTGAGTCTCTGAAAATTTATTATTTATCCAAATTCATAATGGAATTCTACATTGTTAATGAATATCGAACATACAAATTACTTGTCAAAAATGATACATATGAACCATACCATTACTGCTAATAAAAAAATATATTTGTATTGCATAATTATTTACTAATAATTATGAAATAAAAACATTCTTTTTATCTTTAATTTTATAATTTTTATACTCATTTTAATATTTGATGTACAAACATTTCTTCATTGTCAAAATTTACATTAAAATGTTTCAACTTTGATGCAATTAATAGCGATGATCTCTTTCAAATTTCAATTTGTCATAGCAATATTATTGAATTAAATGTAAAAAAATTTCGCAAAAATTTTTTTATACGAGTAAATTATATGTTCATAATTATTTTCTTTTTTCCCGGGCATTTCTTAGTACTACTAAATACGTGTGTGATTTGACCTACCATTAATGATGCAAGTACTTTATTAATGCATTTTTTTCTATTATAACGAAATCTTATAGTAAGAATATATTGGTATCTATATAGTTTTTTTGCATTTAAAAATTTCAAATAAACCTACATTCAAATTTTCATGGGACACAATGGTTTCGTTATTGATACTAAAGTAAAAGCTAAATTAACACACTTGATGTTTTATTCATGCAAAAATGAGAAATCCAATTAGTATTTAAGCATAAGTATTATCAAAGTAGTAGTGTTATCAACAAGAAGAAAATTTTAGTCTCTGAAATTGATTATGCATTCAAATTCATAATGCCCCCCCCCCCCATTAATTCCCTGTTGTTAATGAATATCGAATATACAAATTATTTTGTAAAATGGTACTTACGAACCATACCCTTCCTGCTAATAAAAAAATACTTTTATTTCATAATTATTTAATAATTATAATCCGCAATTATGTATTTTTTTGGTTACACAACAAATTGACTGCTGCATCTACCAGAATATTCATTCACGGGTTATAAATATAATGAAAACCAAAATTATCAATTACACAAAAACATTAAAAACGATATAAATTGCATTCCATTAAATAATTACAATGCATGCTAAAAACACAAAACGCGTATAGTTTTCACAACACAGCAAAACAGTACTTACCTACGATATCAGTTTCAAAACAGTATTATGCAATACAGTTGCCGTAAAATCGAAACTACACGCGGGTAAATAAATATATATATAAGTCTGTAAATTATTACAACGGTCTGTCTCTTCTCCTTATAAATAGAAATTCAAGATTATTATCGCCAAAAATACGTCATACCACCGCCAAGAGTCATAATAATATTAAGAGAGGAAAAAATATATTGTTATCAAAAAAGACTCGAATCTTAAGGGCAAAAAAATTATTTTTTGTATGCAAAAAGGTAAAAAGAAAGTGAATAGCAATAGCCTTGGATATTTGGTGGTAATGTGGGAAGTATCTCGTGGAAAGAACCGAAAAAGAGTTCACTGAGAAATTCCAGTTGTACACTGGAACGGAAAACTCGGGAATAGATATAAGCATGCAGAAAGATCGATCCATCCTCTCTCTCTCTCATCCTGGAAGATGCAAGCGCTCCCTGTTGCCTCTTCTATATATACATGCATTTCTTTTTTCTTCTTGTAACATTTGCTTCTTTTAGTTTCCTAAAGCTAACAACTTATCAGTCCGTGGAATCTCTTGGGAAAAATACGGAAAAAGATAGATTAGTTGACCCATGCAACAGAAAATATTAGGAATGTCCCATGGATCTATAAGTCACTTCTGTTCGTAACTTTTTTTGTTTTTGCTGTCATATTATTCCGTATAGCTATGAATAAATCAATTATTTGTTTCTTGGGTTCATACATACATTGTCTGAGTGAAAAGTTCCCGGAACGAAATTTTGATGAAGTCTCGTTTTGTTGCGGAATGCTTCATTGTGGCACAGCTTGGGAAAGGTTGCTTTAGAAGTAACGTTTCCCAAGCTGTGCCACAATGAAGACTACTTTCGAGACACATGGCCACTCTACCATTCTTAACGCGCAGAACATACGTCCAGCTTTACAGGACACAATGGTTCTATCCTTTCCTGCAACATGTTGTTCGGTTGTCCTCTAAATCAAGTCTGCTTGAATGTGACAAAAAAACATTATTGGCATATATGACATGAATGTCGCTCTCCACTTGTTATTACAAGATATACGGAAGACTGGATGTTGTGAAGATATTTATTATTTGAGATGTTAATTTTTTAAGGAAGGAAAAAACTCATCTCTGCCTCTACCGGGAGTCGAACCCGGGTCCCTCGATTGCCGGACGAGTGCTCTGATCACTAAGCTACAGAGGAGATAGAGATTTTCCTTCGCTAGAGCGTATATATGCCGAACGGAACCGTGCAATGGACGGTTCCGTTCGGCATATATACGCTCGTTAATATGCCGTACGTATAATACGTATATAATACGTATTCGTTAAAACGGGATTCGACTGTATTTTAACCAACCATAAAAGAAAATATTTTAAAGAGATTGCATGAGATATAGGAAGAACATTTGCATGTTCATTCATACTCTGTGAAAATTGAATAACTTATCTTAGAAAACCAAAAACATATGTACATGTTTTTTCCAATTGAATCGCTTTTTTTTAGAAACCCCGTAAGTGCAGAATTTTAATTTTTTGAGATATTCAAGAAAAACCCTCTAATTTAAATAAAACCACATAATTTTTTTACGAAAAAATTCCCGACTGTGAAAGACGGTTCTATACGTAAAATGAAAAAGTGATATATTCATTAAAATTCGGGGTGGGGGGGGGGGGGTTTAAAAAAATTCCATCCTCTGCAGTTATGGAGTTTCTGCACTAAAATAAATTTACAACACTGTTTTACCATTTTTATGACATTAATAAGTTCAGTTAAGCGTAAAAATCAACAAAGCTGACAGCTAACTTTTTAATGATATTTATTTATTCATCATTCCAACAGCAGAGAAAATATCCAGTTACGGTTAGAGAAAGTAAAAAAAAAAAAGCAGAAAATGCACAAGAAAAACAACACAAAATAAAAAGATAAATTAACAAAAATTTAAAAAATTTAAAAAGTAAATGAAAGCAAATATACAATTACTTTCATAGGGACTAAAATATTGAAACAGTTTAAAACGTCAAATAAAGTTGATTTTAAAATGCAATGAAAAAAAGTAAATAAATAAAAAATAAATGCAAAATTAAACATAAAATATGTAAAATTGAGAATAAAAACATAAAAAAATTATAGTTTAAAAAGGTTATTTCTAAAATTCTCCAAAGGGGAATAAAATATATCTAGATGCCATGTTCGACACTTATATAGATGACTGAATCGATGAATTGGATCAAAATGACATAAATTGGATCTGTAGATCTTAGCTGCGAATAAATTACAAAATCTCGTTCGATACATTGGAACATTAATATTCACTTCCTGTAAAATTTGTATGCAATCAATCTTATTATGAAATAACTTATATGCAAAAAATGATATCAATAAAAAATCTCTTCGATCACTTCGACTAACAACATGAAATAACGAGCGTAAAAACGTACCAGAAAGAATATCATGATTAGCACCGTACTGTTTGAAAAACAAATACTTGAGAAATTTATATTGGACAGGCTTCAATAATTTTGTTTGGTAATCAGGAACTGGGTTCCAAATAATGCATGCATATTCAAGTTTAGATCAAATAATAGAGTTAAACAACACAGTTAGAACTTCAGTATCTCCAAAATCTCTGGTCATTCTCATAATGCAGCCAAGTTTTTTTGTAAGAACTGAAAACAATATCATTTATGTGTTTTGAGAAAGTAAAATCAGAAGTATATAAGACACCAAGATCAGTCGTTGATTCCGTCCTTGACAAAGCAATATTATTTACATGGTATGAATGAGTTATAGGCGAAACTTTGTGACTATAAAAAGATCACAAAATATTTATCAATATTCAAATACAAATAATTTCGATCACACCATGCAGACAGAAGATTTATACGAGTATCTTGTTGTAGTCTATTGCAGGATTCAACATTATCAATAATTCTGAAAATCTTTAAATTATCGGCAAACATCAGGCACTTTTCAAAGATTTCAACAAGATCACTGATGAAAATTGAAAAGCATAACCGTCCTAAAATCAATCCCTGAGGGACCTCGGATGTTACATTAACACTTTTGCTTAATGCGGAACAATGAAATACATAGCAAATTCTGCCTTGGGGATAACTACTGAACTAATCCACAAGTTCACAATCAAAACCAAATGTTCTTTTTCAGATAAAATAGAATGATGAATTTTATCGAACGCCTTAGCAAAATCAGTATAAATGACATCCAATTGGTCATTTCTATCAATTGATTCAATTATTGTTAAGGTTTAGGTTCATCAAATTGGTCACAGTAGATCTTTCGGGCATGAAACCATGATAATTTACTGATAGGAGTTTGTTAATTTGAGGATATATTCTCGCATGTATAACGAAATATTGAATTTTACTTTGGTGAATTACAGATATTTTTTGAATAAATAAAAGAATCATGTGTAACATCATTCGCTTTCTGCATAGTCAGAGCAATCCTTATTTTAACTTCAGATATCGGCCAACTCAAAATCATGCTGTAGAATTCAACATAGTCTGTGGTATGTTTAGCAAACTTTAGCAGATTATGAATTTTTTTCTTCTTTTGTATTGGGATTTTTCCGTCAGTGATATCAAGTGTTTAGCGCAGAAATCCCTTAAGTGATGTCTGTTGTGAGATTTCTGCACTAAACGAATGTTTCAGGGACATATGTAATGGGGGGTTTACAAAACTTTCTTTTCCGTGGGTTTCTGCACTAAAAGAAGCGTCAATCAATCAACTACAAGAAACCAGTATTAACTCAATTTCGAATGTTTTGTCAGTTATGGGGTTTCTGAAATAAGCGCTTTTATTAAAATTAGCTGTATATCCAGAATTGTCAATAATTAAAGAGTCTACGATTCTATTTCCTAATATTTAATGCGACTGAGGGGTTCAATACCTTGTGCAACTAACGAGAGTTAATATTCTGGGTTGTCTACAGCATTAACAACTCGCACAAATTGTGAAACTTTAGGAACTTTCCTAATAAAGGGATAGGAAAAATTTTTGAAACCCCCTTCAGAGACAGAAAATCTCTTCATAACTTTTGGTTCTTAACGTAAAGCATGTTCCTGTAACATCAACGTCATATTTCTTGGTGAAGCAGTGAGGATGGAAAAGAAAGTCATTCTGTTGTGTCGAGATGTTTAGATACCCCTTCCATGAGCTTTTTCATTTCTTTCTTCCAATTCGTACTCATCCCTATTCTATCGTCACATAGGTAAAATTTACAATCATTTGACTTTCGAAGAGGAGGAGGCTGTGTCGGAACATCAATTACTGTGAAAAACCTCTATGTATTTATGTAGCTTAGTTTTGAACACGTTGGTTTCAGGTGCTGCCATCCAACTTCTAAAGATAAAACCAGTAGTAAATGAAATTTAATGAACGTAATTTAAATGTTGAAAGGTCTGTTTTTTTTACTGTGGAGAGATGTTTTCGAAAGGAAAACCGGCTCGAATTTGCGCTGACTAAGGATTGGGTTGATGCCGAAAATTTCATCTCGAACGTTACAATCTTAATCACAAGCGAAAATAGTCAAGTTGGTTATCTTCTCAATTAGATTCCATTAAAACAAATGATTACTCCCTGAAAATTTGGTGACTCGTACCAAAGGGGGAAAGGATTATGAAGAGCACTCAATTGAAGCTAAAAAAAAGTCATAATATATATATCGATACACTTCTTCAAAAAGCTCCAGTAGGTATTGGCAAAATGGATCTATGACAAATCTCGTTAAGAAAATTCAAACATCAGCTCAAGCATTATAGAACTAAGAGCAAAGGCTTACGGAATGAGAGAACACCTAGTTTAGCCAAAATTTCTGAAATAGAAGATGCACAGGGGCGCGGTATAGCCCAGGGCGATCAGATACTCGTCTAAAGTACCGAAGGATGTTTAGAGGTGCCGCGAGTTCGATACCTGGTTCGTCCTTGTCAGAAAACTTTCCTGTCACAGGGGTAGAACAAAAACGGCGACATGACCACAGAAAGAAATTGCTACCGCAGGATAACAAAATCCCATCGAGGGGTTAGCTCACAAACCTCTCGACGAGTATAAAAAAGACAAACCTGCCGTTCGGAATCGACAATAAATTGTAGGTCCCGGTCTAATTAGCTCTCGTGTACAGAAAAATGACCGCCGTGCGACAAAAATGATCAAATAGAAGCTGAACAGTTGAAACACTTTTTCCAAAAAATTAGCATACAGACTATAACTTGCTATGAAAACACACTCTAGCGGTAAACGTCGGAACTGATTTTTTTTCTCCCTCAATTTCTTTCCCATCTCTAGACAATCCCCTCAAAATTTAACAACTTTCTGATAAACATTGCCCATAGCCATAGATAAAACTCACGAAGAAAACCAACCGGGTAGCAAGCAATGCATAAACAAGAAATACATAGTAATTTTTCTAGCAACAACAAACAGTCCGGTATCCGATAGCCAGAAGGAAGGATTCGTATCCAGAGGAGCGTTCATTTTGATCACGGCGATATCCTTCCAGCCAATGACAATAAGAAGAAGATGTAGGAAGCGTAACAACAAAGATACATCGTTAGATATTTGCTGATCAAAGACCAGATGAGATGATCAAAAGAACTCAAACACGCACTCTTGCCACATAAGCCCCCCGTGGCCATTACTCGAAACAGAGATTAAATTACACTACCATAGCTTGGAATCTACTCTAACCAGTAATCAACGTCTTATTATGTATCGGCCTTAGCTATTATTATTACTTTAATTCATTTTTTCGTTGGTTTCCTAATGATATTTATATTCCTGGGAGGAAAGTAATTGGAAGATTTTGTCGATTTACTATCCAGAAGCTGTTTCGAATTAGGAGTAATATGTTCAGAAATGGGGATTATTTACCCAATTAATCTGAAAAATGAATTTTTTTGATATATTTTAATATCGTAATAAAATTTATTGAAAAAGTGTTTCAAGATGAGCATTATTATTATTATTATTAATATTATATCGAAATAATTTTTTGGTTCAATTATCTCTCTGCATCGCATTTAAGGATGGCGATGAGAATATATCGCTCGTTGCGGAAGATGGAAGGTAGTCTTTATCGCTCTTTAATTTGAGTAAATTTCTCTTCTCCATGGACGGTCGGTGAAATTTATTACCTCCATTTAGAGGTCTTTGCTCTTGTCTAAGAGACATCCAGAGAGTCTTATACGTGCTTTTCTCTTAAGTAACACAATAAATAGTCAGTCGAACGGAAATGTATTCCGCGACTACAATAACGATGTCACGCTCATCCTACGCATGTCATGCGCACTTTAGGGTGGTCCTTGACATTGGACATCATAGAGTTTATCCTGCGGATATACGTATATGTGTGTGTATGTCAGTGTTGTCGTCGTCTTCGGCTACCTAACCTTCCTTCCGTTTGGTTAAGTTTCGGGAAATCCGAAATCCATTTGAAATGTTAAGGACGGAAACAAATTTCAGTTTTCTTTTCCTGTTTGGATGAGAGTTACGGGAATAAATGAATTCCAAACACTCATGTAGATTATTATAACCCTCTTATTATAATATAAATAAGTGCTACGTGTGTCAGACTATTGCGGTTATTTCTCTATCATTCAAATTTTACCAATTACGTTTCAACTTCGATTAAAACACAAAAACGCTTTAAATACGTAGTGTTCCGAAAGTTTTGAAGTGTGGCACCACTAATGGCTTAAAAAATATTCTTTTTAAACCTAAATGTGACTCTTGACCTTCTCAATAGCATGTAAGATGACGACACAATTGTCATACGATACACTTTCAACCCACTAAATTAGGAGCCAACACCACAAACACACACACATTAACATTTCAACATGGACAGCTAGTTATATGTGACTTTTGTGCACACTTTTTCTCTTCACCTACGTGGGGTCCAACGGACGCCATTTCTTTAACCACCTTAAACTGCGGGAATAGTCGGAGAAATGATTCTCTCAAAACGGCAGTGTAAAAAAATGTCCTTTTTTTTTTTCAATTGTCTTTTGTGATATAGGTGAAGGAATCTTCTGTGAAAGATGACTTTATAAGATGCATGAAGGCACACTGAAACTCACATGTGTCAAATACCAAGGACCCAATCGAGACAAACACTGTATGAGACGGAAACCTGCCTTCGACGGACCCGGTCTGAGGCCGGGATTACACTATAAAAGTTTAATTAAAATTAAAGATTACACTATAAAGGATCTTTTACAAAACTTGGAAACAACAACCAATAAACCCATTGGTTACATTCGCTCGAATGTAATCATTATCATTATCATTATTGGTTGCATTTTTCAAGTTTTGTAAAGTAAAAAAAAATTTTGTCCATACTTTCAGAACACAGAATATAAATCAGAAATAAATAATTAGTGACCCGTAGAGCCATCTACGATCCACTAATAATTAAATTTGTATGCCTAAAGAGACATTTTGAATCCCCCTCGTACATATGCACGGTAAACCTTTTCCAAGAAGTGCTGGAGAAATGAACATAAAAACCCAGAAAATTTTCAGTAAAGCCCGGAGAATATGGTAATGCAAGGGGAGAAAATGAAAATTCCACGTTCACGGTGATTATCATAATCGTCGCGAAAAATGTCGCCGAATGACGTAAGGAAGCGTCGTCCACCGCGAGCCGAGTTTATGTTACGTCAACAGGTAGATAGGTAATCGATACAGGGTACAAGGGTATAGAGAGGGTCCTCATTTTCCAGGGACTGCGTTCAAGTTAGCAACATAAAGAGGGGTTGCCACATTTACAAGTTCATCATTACAATGACTTCGCCAGTAGTTTTCTGTTCCCTTTCAATTATTTCCTTTTTTTTTTGAAAGAACAATAATTATATCATTATCTGTTTATTGCTAATGAATGGGAAAAATCCTGCAAATTCAGAAATTTCATGCACAAAATAATCCAAGCATTTTAGAATATAGTACATTGTGCCCCCAAAATTCGTGAATAGTTTTAAAATGCATTAAAATTGAAGGAATTGGTACGTGCGAATGTACGGTTTGAGAAAAAGTTATTCTCACGCGAAGGGAGTTTTCTATTAGATACAGAAAAATAGTTCAAAATTTTGACAACAGAGGACACAGTGCAAAAGCAAATCACCGAATTTCGGATCTGAACCTTTTTCTCATGAAGTTTCCGAAACGTCGTGCAGATTTTTTTAGCCGGCGCGATATGTGGCTGAGGTAACTTCACTTAAAGTGCTTTATTCACCATTGTCAATATTACGATGAGAAACTTTCAAAATTCAGTTAAGCGTACACTATGCATTTTATAGGATTCGGATTTGCATATTTTCAGGGATTTAATTTCGTGCATATCGCTCTCTATCGACAAAAATTTAAACTATTTTTTTTTCCTGTATCAAAAAACAAAATTCCTCTTTGTAAGAATATATCTTTCGCAAAGTGCATTCAAAAACTTGTAAATTTGTTCGATTTTTAAGAATTTTTTAAATTCTCACAAAAAGAGAGAATTTTATTTATTTTTGGTACACAGAGATAAAAATAGAGTTTAAATTTCTGTCGATAGAACCCACTGCACGAAACCAACTCACTGGATATATGCAAATCAGAGTCATAAAATGCCGGGTGTAAAATTAACAGCTCATTTCTGAAATTTTCCTGTTTCTGGCGCTTACATAAGGTTTCCATTGTGATGTTGACATTGTTCGATAAAATACTATTGATGAAGTTGTTGTTTACCTCAGCCACAAATCGCTACTGCAAAACCACACATGTACCTCGTCGATATTCCTCTGCAGAACTTCTAACGAATTGGTACATGTTGGAATGTGTGTGTTCGTATTTTGAACCTAACGTGAAGCTTGTTTCTGTGTAATGCATGTTATAGTGCTGCCATCTACCACATATTTTTCGAACTATGAGTGAAGTGTAATGTTTGAAGATTTTTACCGTTGTAGGCCTGGACAAGGGCCTGAGTTATTAGGGATTTTACTAACGTTTCGTACGTAGAAGAGGTTTGATCTCATGCAGCACTCTCTATCGACTAAAATTTGAATTATTTTTTTGCACAAAAAAATGTCCCTGTACGTGATTGAACCGCATTCAAATAAACCAATTCCTTCAATTTTTACGAACTTTTAAACTGTTTACGAATTTATGGATCACCCTGTATAAGAGAGATTGTTATATCCATAAAAGCATTTATAAGTTCTGCCTAAATCATTAGATTGATGTCATGAATTAATCTTTCCCGAAATTTCAGAAACTAATCAGTGTGCCATATATACGAACCATAATCATTGCATATTCATCAAACGTGAGTAATGTTTTGCGTGTAAACATGGATATATTACGAATACTACACCAGCGAAATTTTCGTGTCAAACTCACCGTAAAAAAGCTACGAGATGCTTTCTTTTAAATTGAAGATATTCTCCAAGAAATATCTCTATTCGTATGTTGGTAAGTTTTTTCGTTGAAAGATTCGATCTCTCAAGCTGGTTTTACGAGAGATTTATACCATGTTATACATGTACGTATATTTTATTACCAGGTCGCAAATAAAGAAAAATTACTCACGGTCATAACGTATACGAGGAATTTTAACTAAAATTTATGAGATAGGAATTTTTTAGGGTTCGCGTGAAGCGTCGTGAATAAATTATTAGCGATCGTATTTCGGTTTTTGATTACTCCTTTTTTTTGTACGCCATTGCGCTAAATTTATAGGCACGTAGCATTATTTTTATCAGTATGATGAATATTTATTGATTTACTTTCTTTGTGTCCGGGTGAGGGAGTTATAGGATAAAGATGGATCCGAAAAATACATCCCATACTCCAGGCATCTCCAACCCGTTGCTCCTTGAAGTGCCCACAGTGTTCGATGCTCGCATTCGATTTCGTGCTCGCGGGCACTTGATCAACTTTCCAATGAGAATACCTTGTAAAAATTGCATTCGAGGATTGAAATATCCTGATTTCATGCATTCATATGTTAAACTTTGCCGTAAGGGTGATCTTCTTTTGATGACGGGTACAGGCAGTGCTCGCGACTAGAAAAAGGATTGAAGGCCTTTTATTTAACATAATACGAATTTTAAAGTCACAAGAAGACGAATTGTCTTACAAGATGATTAAGAAAAAAATGTGAAAATGGCATTATGAAAAATATAAACACACATAAAGGAGGAAATATTTAAAAAAATGCCCAGAAAAACATTTGGATGTTATAGATCACGAATCTACAGCAACAGAGAAAGGGGGGGATCATACAATTGCTGTAAAAGTATGGTTTTTCGGGATTTTTACGGTGCATGTACAGGGTGCGTAGCAAATAGGGGTATGATATTTTACTGACGAACCATTGATCCAGACTCAACGTAAACTGGGGTGACTTTGCGCCACTTTTTTGAGGTTCCTTCTTGATATTTTCGCTAATACTTCGCCTAGGCGGCTGGGAATTTTACTGAAGGTAACCTCACACCTTCAGCTTTCGATTTCTGGTTTTAAAAAAACAAATTATGACGACATGGAAGGGATAGAGAACTTTTTTTGTACTACACATCGTCGCCACCCCCTTCCTCGTGCCATCGCATTTTCCTCGCCTGTAATTCCCGGTAACAAGTCATGGCACATTGTCGCACACAGTTTTATTGAATTCCGAGTGTGTTGACTTTTTTTTTTTTACTAGGAGCCCTTTGAAAACAAAATTATTGCTTCCCAAAATAAGGCCATTTTTGAATTGTTAACTAAAATGGTCTCTGGAACCTAAAAAAAAACCAGTTTATAGACATTTTTAAGTAAAGAAAACGTTTATTTTTACTTTTTTTGCAACATTTTAATTTGCTTAAACATAAACAAGAATAAAGAAGACTCAAAACTCGAAAATAACACTATAAATATAACATTCATTTCTTCATTTTCACTACAAACTTGTTGTCACTGCTAATTGGTGGAGATTTCTTGATTTTCATTATGATTTGGTTCCTCGGATACCCAATTTTATCGGCTGAGTCAGACCCATGAGTAAAATTTGCCAACTTTCTTCATGGCCCTTACAAACTTCTTTCCCACTATGATCAAAATTGGTGAGCATCTGCTTGTTTCTTATCTCACGAAGCGCCTCTTCAAATGTTTAATTTTAGTAATTGCGGTAGGGTCGACCACCGGCTTCCACACGTACTTGCAAGCCATTCCTGTGCGACAATAAAAAATAACAAACCAGTGAAAAAAAAAAAGGGCAAAAACGCTGGCAAAACAGGTGGCACAAAATCACCACAGAATCCTTATTATTTTTTTTTTAATGTCATATTTCTGCCAAAATGCAGTATTTTTACAATTCGAATAGACTTTTCTAATCGTAATTAACTTCTAAACAGAAATGTTAACTTACCTAGTTTTCAAGAAACACACACTAGCTTAAAGTTAACATAAAGTGAGAGGTTTACACGCATTTGAAAAATTTCGTGTAAATCACAACAAAATCTAAAAAAATCCTCCAGACAACAGCTGATAAGATATGATGCAATAAATGTCACCGGTGAGTCACCTACGGGTCCTGATTCGGCATGAAAAATCTCGAAACCGATAGATCATTCATACGCTCCCAGAAAGCACTTGCCTCATACAATCCGTGAATGGCACACAATCGGACCTTTAACACACAAGGCCACCGAAGTTAACCGTATACTTCCGATTAGAAAAAAGTATCCAAATCACGTGTAGCACTCACATGTGCCATTCATGCTTCAAAGGGATTGTATAAACATTAAAATAAAAGAAATCGACTCTTTATACAGTCCCCGCGTGTCCCAAAACCCTATTGCAAACTTGCTGCCCTGATGCCAACAAAAAAAAAATTCCATGTTTCTAAGTGAAATATTCACAGAGATATTTGACTTTAAAAACGGAGGAAATTTGGGAAAAAAACAGCTCTAATTGAGGAAAAACCGTTTTACCCCCTATTTAACGCTGTTTTTTTTTTTCCAAATTTCATCCGTTTCTCGAATTTGAATATCTCAGTGAATATTTCACTTATAAACTTTTTCTTGGCATCAGTAGAGACAGGGCAACAACTTTTTGATTGGGTTTTGGGGTACACGGAGACTGTATAAAAATTTTATTTTTTTAATTTCAATAACTATACAATCCCTGAAACACGAATGACATATCTGTCATTACACGTTATCTGGAAAAGGGACCCCGATATAATGATAACAAATTTTGCGATCGTACCGTGATATACATGTGTGATGATAGCACATGTGTGATGAATTGTGATGTATATCATATAATACTATTTATCATGTTTGCCAACGACGCGACGCTTTGGTATTATGCATAATCGCCGGTAAATGTGATAATTTTTTTGTACTTATTAAATTTGTCAACGACGCTTGGACACTACGCATGATCACCGTTGAAAGCGATTAATTTAAGGAAATTTATCAAATTTACCAATGGCGTGTGGGTATTATCCATAATCACCGGTAGAACGGATAAATTTATGAAAATTAATCCGACTTACAAAAATGCTCAGCGATTGTGCTCAAAAGCCGGTTGTTAAGTAAAATAACAATAGTTATCACATTTACCGTTGCATGTATAGGAAGGGTTACCAGATTCGAAAAATGCGAAAGCAAGACGCCCACTCGCGCATCCTCATTAACTTATTTTATCATTTTCCATAACAGATGGCGCTACTAACCCGACCAATGTAACTGGTCAAACGACAATAATTTTTCCCAACTAAAACAAAACCACTAAAAAAAACAAAAACTCTGGATATATGACATCCATATTTTTATGGGCATCTTTTTCTCAGCCACCTCGTTGGGCATTTTGCCTGTTGTGGCGTTGTATTTGTATTTGTATTATTGGAAATTTGAATTGTCATGGAAAGGTTTAGGGGAAACGTGGTGGGGAGGTCATGAGCTTCGATGAGAAAACAATTAACTTATTGCTTTTACATTGATTATACATTGCTGAATGTTATTCAATGTGAAGGCGGCCATTGCCTTCATTTTATTGGCAAAGAGGGGGGCCCCCGGCGATCCATCTTATAGGCGCAAAGGGTGTACGGAACACAAAAGAACCCTGGTTAAGAACCCCTGGTGTTGGAAAAGATTTTGACAGAGACTACGTTGGGGGGAGGTTGAGGTCATAAAATCCTCAAACGTCCTTTGATACAGATAGCGAATGTCAAAGTCGATATTTGAAAATATTTGATACGCTTTAGTTATTAAACTCACTTCGTTTTTAGAAAATTTTCTAAAAATTAATGGATATTCAGAAGTTTTGGAAACATATTTTTCTATGGATTTTTTTTTATTTCATCAATTTATAGGGAAAAGAGGAGGATTTATTTCGGGAAATATAGTTTTAAAATATGACACATCTTCAATGTTTCGAGAAAGATGTTGTTGCTTCTTTCCGAGGCATTTTTCTTCCTGAAAATGCCATTTTGAAATTTTAATGCGAAATTCAACCTCTGGACACATGTGCCCTCACATCCATCTCTTTATCCATCAATGTCAGAGTTTTGCCTCGTGAATTATAAAACACGGAATGTACCCGACGTACGTATATATATATAAATTCTGTACGGAAATAGTAAAGAAATTGCAACCGTTTTCTCATAAAGGCTCGTATGCGGTCATCGATAACATTTTGACTCATTAATGCGTGTATATATATAAAATATATCTAATTAGATGAGTTTCTGGGGCGTCGGTCCAAATGGAAATTTTCCTAACGTTTCGAATGTATCATCATTTATATATTCGAATATATATATATATGTTACGGTAAAAGTCCGAAGAGTGGTAAAACCTAGGTTTTACCAAGTCGAGTTGGTAAAAGCCTGAAATACGCTGGAAAACGTATGCATTTCGGGCTTTTACGAAGCACTTCGGCAAAAGCTGACTTTCGTATTTAGTAACTTTCATGAAAATTAGTAAAAATGCGAATTTTTTCATTTTCATAAATTTGAAAGCTTCTCATTTATCAATCACAACGATCTTGATGCTAATTAAGATCATAATTAATTAACTAATTAGTTATTCAAATTCGCGAAAATTAGTAAAAAATCGTATCTGGACTAGGCATTACTCAGAAACGAACTTCAAGTGGAGCACAGAATATATACAAAGAACATTATGACATTCACCAATTCATTAGAAATTCCTCAGAGGGATATATACTGTATATATACTAGGTGCATGAAGTAGTAGTACAAAGACTGCAAATATTTCATTGGTGGTGCAATGTAAAATACTGTATCTATGTATCTATAATAGAGATACAGTATTTTATATTACTCCAATGAAATATTTGTCAATATTAGTGCATATTAAAATGATTTGATGAGAGAGGATTTTTCTCAGTCCTACACATCCACTTCACAAGAACTAAATAGCAAGCATTCCTCAGAAACAAACTTCACGTTAGGCTCACAAGACATACGCGAACAATCCGACATGTGCCCATTCATTAGAAATTCCACAGAGGAATATGGATGAGGTGCATGTGCGGTGCAGTATATATATATAGGAGTACAATATATCAAGGAAAGGTTTTTTTCTTCTTCTTCTGGATATAATGCCGAGATTTACTCGAAAGGAAAAAAAACTTGATCACGTGGATTCGAACTACGGTCCTCTTGCAATTCGAGCAAGTGCGCTTGTCTTGCACACAACGAGAGAAACGACATCTGTTTCCCTGTAACACGCACAGTAGAGTGACGCGTTGAATTAGGGACTTGACAGAGAGAGAGAGATTCTCCCTTTACTTCAGCAAACGGATCCCAGGTGGCGACGGTAGAAAGAAAGAGTGGGATGATTTTTTTTTTATGTCCTATATACAGTACATCAAGAAGAGAGACTTTCTGTATATAAGGGAGGAAAAAAAGTCGTGTCTCTCGTGGTGCACAATAGAACAGCACGCTTGCATCGATTGCTACGATTCCCGTCGGAGACCCGCAACGTTTCCTTTCCGAGTTTACCTCGGCATAATATCCGGAAATAATCTCTCTTAACTTTATTTGTTTCGATTCCCATGAAGAAATCGCACAACAACTGAGATTTCCGCGTGATCTTAAACGGTGAACGCTTGGCGTAGAACAGAGACGTTAAAGGAACACAGATGTTTTATTTCGAACGGAAACCTTGATGGCGATTGTGTTACTCGAATCTATTATCCAAAAGAAATACTTCTTCCGTTACATGTATTTTTATTGCAACCCTATAAACTATTTAACCACCACCGGACCAGAAAATGGTTCCTTCTCTGTCTTCCAAGGGAACTTGAGCAGTTGAATAGAACTACTGTTTAACTGTACATGCTCCTCGTACACATTACTCTGCCTAATTTCTAACGAGTTTTGATATACATTCTTTTCTTTTTCTTTCTTTCAAACGCAGCACAACTGAGGTCTATCGCCATCTATGGGCAATTTACTACCTGGTGAGTTGTTCTAGAAGTGTAATTGAGTGTACCTAACAGTTTGAGATAGTGTCTGATTGTTCAGTGCTGCTATCTATACCTCAGAAGGGAATTGAGTGAAGTGTAATGATTGAATTACATTTGTATCGTTTGTAGGTCTGTTGCTCTCTGTGGCGTGATTTTTTTATAAAGGGAAGATCAGCTCGCATTCGCGCCAAGAAGTTGGGAACCAAAGAAAACCAACTTCAGCCAGCCACCACCGTGACGACGGTGGGGGTTCGAGCTCAGGACCTCGCGATGCGAATCGGAGTTGATACATGCTGGAATGCGTGAGAGTATTTATAACCCCTAACGTATTTATGTTGCCAGAGTTGTGCTTGATTTGTGTTCTTGCTGGTGCTGCCAACTGTCTTCCGCATTTTGAATTGAAGGTAAATGTTTGAAATTTCACGTTATGTATAACCCCTTTTTTATGCGCAAGATTGTGGCGGGCGGGGGGTAGCTTTGGTGATTATTACCTGCAAGGCAACTTTTTTCCCCTCATGGGGGGACGGAGAAGGGGGGGGGGACGGAGATCCGTTTAAAGACTCCCATCTTTGCTGCGGAATAATGGTCTGTGACTTCAACCTCTTCTCCCATAATCCTTTGTGCCGCGAAAATTGCTGTTAGTTCCTTCGTCTGCCATCTTGAGCCAACCACCCCGTTCAACCCACGTGACCAGTGGCGACTTCCGAAAAGAAGGGGGGGGGGAATACCGGCATAATCTTATATGTCATGTAAACGGGTGTAGTGAAAATCCCTGTTACCGGGAACTTCTCGGGATATTTTATTACACATGTAAACGGGTCTTAAGTATACGTTGCGGGTCTGCCAGCTCTATATATTGGGAGAGACTATTTCAAACGTGAAACCGGTTCTAAAAGCACTGGGAGAACCCCCCTTCCCATTACGAGACAATCCCTTATATACGGGAAGTTTTGAATCTTCAAAGAAAGCAAAAGCTATAAATTAGTGGCACGTGTGGGAAATTTTATGTCTGCTCAGGAAACGCTGGTGTCCCTCTTCCAAACAAGAAGTGAGATTTCACATAACTTTCCATTAGTCAGTTTTTTTTTTTATTTGCGGGTTTGATTGCTCACTTTCTCCAGACTTTTGGGAGAAAAAGAAAACACTTCAGACTTACTCCTCGAAATCGGAAAAACACAGAAAACCGAGTATTGCCAACCAGAAGGATTGAACACGCCCCACCCCCTCCTCCACAATCTCAAAAAAAAATCTGCGAATCCCCGCAACAACGAACGTGTAACAAAGCCAATAAAATAACATAATCGCGCGAATTGGACCCTAAAAAATCGTGTATAAGAGAAATCTCAATGCATTTTTATATTTTATACACGCGCCGATGACAGTTCACGATCCTGAATAAACTATTTATTCACTGTATAAGTGCGTATTTTTCGGCTTTAAATTCTTGTTCATAGACTTTATATATTATTCAGAGACGTGTGTTTTTTTTTGGATTAACTTGAAGCTCGTTTCATCAGAGAAAAGGCAATTACGGGACGTTGAAAGAAAATTCCTTGCTCTGCTCATTTCATTATATATTCATGCATTTACAAAGGAAGAGAAAGAATAAAAAACTACAAAAAGATGAAACTGAATGCATTTAGAGCTGAATATACCCAGCTGTCCCCGCGAAAACAGCTGAACCTTTTAGCTATTTTCCTCGCAGACAATCGTAAGGACGAGCATGAAATTACATATATTTAAGCGCATTTATAATAGCATTAGGGGAAAAAGAAACCATCAGCATGTGTCCCGTATTTATTTTCATATTTTATTTATGCTTGTTCAAGATGTAGTAATTATGCTGCTGGTTTGAAGACAGGATGGGGCTTCTTAGCTCGAGTCCTAAGGCCACATGATGCCCGTCGGCTGCTTTTTGTTTTCTCATCTCTGAAGCCGGCTTTCTTCAAAAAGTATTTCTATACAGTGAGCTCTTTCGACGTTCTGGGTTTCGTTAAGCCTTTGCTCCGATAAGATGAAGTCCGCGGACCACCACTTCCCTGCGCGGATAAAATTAAGGTCACGGACCCTTTTATAATATTTTTTCGAATTCGACACCCTGTACTATAACTCACTTGGCTTAATTACTCCCACTCCTGCAAGTACAGCTGTGTCTCTAATCTTATCACTCTCTCTCTCTCTCTCTCTTTTGATCACTCCCTTGTTCATACACGCTCTAAGTCACTCTTTTAGACATCCGCGTGCTTGCACACTGTTTTGGTCACTGACATAGCTTCTTGCTTGATGGGTCACTCTTTTTGTCACTTACTGATGTGGTTATTTGCTTTATGGGCCACTCATCGAAAGTTTCGGACACAGAAGTGATTAAAGAAAGGTTCGGGTCCAATCACTCCTGCCGGACTGATATCCCTTGCTCTCTAACGATAAAAACTTGAACTAAAATTTGTTCCAAAAAAAAAATCCCTCCTCGTGAAAATAACTTTTCCGCATTCATATACACGAGTTCCTTAATCCCTCGAATGTTACAAATCCTCTTAATTCTTCAAACGAGATGACGAAATGAAAATTTTTCGAAATTAATCAAAAACGGAAAATACGATTACATTTATTCGCGGTAAGGAGGAGGAAAATAGATTTCTAGGTCGATTTTTTTTCCATGTGTGTGGATTCCAAACTGATTTTAGGGTTGCTTTGTTAAGCGCACACACGTGGAATAACAATAGCAGCAAAGAATGGTATTTCTGTTTCTTCCATTCAACACTCGACGCAATATTACGTCAGAAACACTGGACGGCGGACGGGTTAAACAATTTTCATCAATTTTGAAACTGAACTTTCGGAATTTATGGGACACCTTATATTTTAACTGGGTTTCATCGAAAATACGGTAGCAACAGACGAGTTGAAAATTTGCATGTAACACTTAATTGATGCCAAACTACTTAGAAAATACCCAGTTTCAAAAGTTATGTCACGCATACTCATTTTCTAATGCATAGAATCGTCGGGTATTGAATATTCCATGGATGGAAACTCATTTCGTTAATTACTTTCGAACGGTTTAAAGAAGGTTGAAATTATGTTTGGAATTTCAAAGCCTTTCCGGTCTAATGTTTGTGTTTTAATGCGCATGCCCTATATCTCTCTCTCTCCTTTTGCCAACCATGACATTCATTAACTTCATTACTATTAGTGTGCTTATCCTTCCCCCTTAAGCGTTTCCTCTCTGCTTTAGTTTCGCTCCCCGGATTAATTTATTTTAAACCTCAAATTTTGCCTCATTATATTGAGAAAGGGATTTATTTGCCTTGAACGGCTGCTGAGAGAAGTGAAGTTTGTTTCTTTTTTTCAAAATTTTTAATTTATGCAATATAATTTTCAAAGGGGGTTGGTTGTCTTTAAACGAAAACCTAATCAATACTCATTATGTTTTAATCCTCTTCCGGGAAATAATGTTTCTGACTGGTTTTTAGAGAGAGGAATATAATGAAAGATTGTATGCAAGCTTTCGCGGTTGGCGTCAAGCTAGGAATATTATGAGTAGATCCCGGATCAAATGCACTAAAAAAGTGGTGAAATATGCAGTTCAAAATGCATATTTTCTATTTCGTAGTGCTCTATTTCATTTACGAAAAACATCCCACGTATTACGTACATACTGCATACGTAAATAACTTCTATACATTTCTATTTAGAGATTTTTTAATTCTACGTTTGTTGTGTAACTGCTCAGTAATAAGATGCCAGTGCGAAAAGAACTATTCCGATACTATTGTATTTCGGAAAAAACCGACCGACGGACCGAGTTTAATTTTTCTCGTCGCTGCCCAGCCCGAGGGTCCACCTGGCGACTCTTGATGGCTATGAAGGGGGTTATAGTAAAGGTTTGTGTAGATGTGAAGTGCTTGTCAGTTAGCATACGGCTCATATGTCTAAGAAAATAATTTGAACACTTTTGGCATATCTCTAAAACTAGCGTTACAATAAAACGGTTGATATTTGGAAAATGTGGCGATGCTGTCGGCAAGAGTGTGTAGGTGTTGGTTTCGAATAGCATAAATCTGCCAACACCTCGTTATGTGTGCGCGCCTTTTCTTGGCCTCTCTTCCGCTGTTTGGGAGAGAAGGCTTTGGTTTCTTGCAGAGTAGAGATGTCTTTTGACTGTGTGTCCGTGTATTATTATTTCGTATATATGTGTTAACGTGCCGTGTGTTTCTTCTAATTAATAAACCGTATATTTAACCGTATCTAGAATTGAACAGTCTTAGTGGAGTCAAATAAAATTTAACTATGGATAAATAGCTACTTCAATTTAAATGTCATTATCACCTCCGGCAACTACATATGGTGTTCACAAACTGGTGACTCAGGACTATCGGATTCGTTACAACGAATCATGAATACCTCTCTGCAATGTGGATTTTAATTTCAGTTTCGTGGTGAGTGAATATTTCTCTCTTTCGTAGGACTATTGCGGTCTTCATTCTTTCGCTATGGCAAATCCGCAAGCAACTGCTAGTCAGACTGAACTTTCCCTTTCGGGAACCGAAGTCTCACGTGTTTCATTCCGTGCGCCTCCATTTTGGGAAGCCGACGTTGATTTATGGTTCCTTCAAGTGGAATCCCAGTTTATCACGGCAGGCATTACCGCGGATAAGACGAAGTTTCATTCGGTGATTTCCGTTCTCGACACAAAAATCTTGTCTTACGTGAGTGATTTAGTACGTAATCCTCCCTCACACGATTTATATGAGACTCTAAAGAAACGTATTCTTTCCCGATTTGCTCAATCTGAAACTGCTCGCTTGAAATCTCTTTTTCATGAGTGCGAGCTAGGCGACAAAAAACCGTCCCAGCTACTTTGTGAGATGCGAAACTTGTCGAATAACACAATCAGTGATGATGTTTTGAGCACATTATGGCAGCAAAGATTACCCGTCAGTGTTCAACAAATTTTGTCGATTTGTCGGGATCCTCTTGACTCTTTAGCTCAGATAGCTGATCGCATATTAGAAGCTTCGAGTTTCAACGCTGTCGTTTCTCAGGTGTCTCAACCTCCTCTGCCTTCTTCAGAGTTGCATGAGCTTAAAAAAGAAATTGCATCGCTCGCTACACGAGTCGAAGAGCTCTCTCGTTCTCGAAACCAATACAGAGGTCGGTCGCGAAACAATTCGAAAACTCGTGAGCGGAAAAAATCTTCAGATCGCTCCGATCGACGCAAATTGTGCTGGTATCATGCTCGATATGGTGAAAAAGCACATCGTTGCATTTCACCTTGCCAACACTCGGAAAACTAGTGGGCAATCCTGTTACAGCGGCGGCCGGAGATTGCCACTTTCAAAGTCGCTTATTCATTTGTGATAGAAAATCGAAAATTCGTTTTCTTGTTGACAGTGGTGCAGCTGTGAGCTGTTTTCCTAAATCACTTGCCAAAGTTTCCAAGCCTGACGACCTTTCGTTATATGCGGCTAATATCACTAAAATTCACACATATGGAACTAAGCATTTTGAACTTGATCTCGGACTGAGGAGAATATTCTCATTCAATTTCTTAGTGGCCGACGTCACAAGTCCTATTTTGGGTGCCGATTTCTTGGAGAGATTCGGTTTACTTGTTGATGTCAAGAATCGCCGGTTGGTTGATAATTTGACAACTCTATACTCTCTTGGTGTCGTTACCACTGGTCCTTCTCTCGGTCTAACTACAGTTTCTGGTGCCACTACATACCATAAAATTTTGACCAAGTTCCCAAATCTCACTGGTTCGGTCTTAAATTCTCAACCCAAACCACATGCCATTATCCACTTCATCGAAACATCAGGGCCTCCCGTCTTCGCAAAGGCTAGACGTCTTTCTCCTGAAAAACTTTTTGCCGTCAAGAAAGAATTTAACTTGCTTTTGAAGCAAGGCATCATTCATCCTAGCAAAAGCCCTTGGGCTAGTCCTATCCACCTAGTCCCAAAAAAGACAGGTGGTTGGCGCATATGTGGTGATTTTCGTCGGTTGAATGCCGTAACTACTCCTGATCGTTATCCTATTCCCAATATTCAAGACTTTTCTTTCGGTCTGGCTGGAAAAAGAATATTTTCTAAACTCGATCTTGTAAAGGCATACCACCAGATTCCTGTGAAAGAAAGTGATATTCCCAAGACGGCTGTGATTACACCGCACGGTCTCTTTGAGTATGTTTTCATGACCTTTGGGCTCAGGAACGCCGCACAAACATTTCAACGATTCGTTGACAGCATCCTCTCGGATCTCGACTTCTGCTATGTTTACTTAGACGACATTCTTGTTGCGTCAGCTGATGAGAAGTCGCATGAACAAGATCTCGATGTGTTGTTCAAGAGACTAAGCGAATACGGTTTAGTTCTCAATCCTGACAAATGCCAATTTGGACTCAAAGAAATTCAGTTTTTAGGTCATCTTGTGTCAGAAAAGGGCATTTCCCCGTTGCCGGATCGTGTTACCGCACTTTTGGACTATCCATTGCCCAACACAATCGATGAGCTGCGACGTTTTCTGGCACTAATAAATTTTTATCATCGTTTCATGAAAAACGCTGCCTCTACGCAAGCATGTTTACATGATCTAGTTAAAGGCAAACAAAAACGGGATAAAACAAAAATCGTCTGGTCTGAGGAAGCAAAATCTGCATTCGAGTCATGCAAGGAAATGATTTCCAATGCTGCTCTATTGGCTCATCCTATTTCAAGTGCGCATCTCCTTCTAGCTGTCGACGCGTCTGATTTCGCGATTGGCGGAGTTTTGAATCAAGCAGTTAATGATCAAACTCAGCCATTAGGATTCTTCTCGCGTAAGCTAACTTCAGCTGAACGCAGATACAGTGCGTACGATCGAGAATTGCTAGCGATATATTCAGCAATTAAATATTTTCGACATATGCTGGAGGGATCTGACTTCGAAATTCTCACAGACCACAAACCATTGGTCTATGCATTTTCCCAAAAAAGTGAAAAATGTTCACCTAGGCAGATTCGTCATCTAGAATTCATTAGTCAATTTTCAACCCGTATCAAGCACATTTCAGGCGATCGAAATGCAGTAGCCGATGCATTTTCAAGAATATCGGAAATTGAAATACCTCCTAGTATCGATTTCGCCGAGATGGCTCGCGCTCAGGATGAGGAAGAATTGCGATTACTTCGTGAAATGGACTCAGGTCTCGAGTTAAAACCAATGACTTTCGGTTCTCCTGAAGTCACTCTACAGTGTGATGTTTCCACTGGTTCAATTAGACCTTACGTACCGTCAACGTTTCGCCGCGCTATTTTTGATGCAGTGCACAACCTCTCCCACCCTGGTGCCAAAGCTACTACTGAAATGGTTCGCAGACGATTCATCTGGAAATTTTTAGAAAGGGACTGCAAAGAGTGGTGCAAAACTTGCATCCATTGCCAGCGATCCAAAGTTGGTCGTCACACACATTCTCCTATTGGTGCATTCGGATTACCTTCCGCAAGGTTCTCGCATGTCCATATTGACATCGTGGGTCCACTTCCACCAAGTAAAGGAAATCGCTACGTTGTGACTTGCAGTGACCGATTCACCAGATGGCCGGAAGCTATTCCTGTACCCGATCAGACTGCTGAAACTGTGGCATTCGCTTTCCTGTCGAATTGGATCTCCCGTTTTGGCGTTCCAGAACGCATTACTACGGACAGGGGTTCTCAGTTTGAATCTGAACTCTTCCGATCTCTTGCGAAGTTGCTGGGTGTGGACAGGGTGCGTACTACCGCTTACCACCCACAAAGCAATGGAGCCATCGAGAGATTCCACAGGGACTTGAAAGCTGCCATCATGTGTCACGCCACTGAAAGATGGGTTGACGTTCTTCCTACCATTCTACTCGGGATACGCTCAAGTTTCAAACCTGATTTTGGTGCTACGCCGGCGGACATGGTCTACGGAACATCTCTGAGGTTACCAGGAGACTTCTTCAAAGATTCCGGTAAGCACACCTCAAAATCTGATTACGTCACGAACTTGCGTATGACTATGTCAAAGCTTCGTCCTTCGCCTTTGTCCAATCATTCCTCAAAAAACATTTTTGTGCACAAGGACTTGGCCAGATCCACACACGTTTTTGTGAGGGTTGACACTGTAAGGCGTTCGCTACAGCAGCCTTACCAAGGACCTTATGAAGTTTTGAATAGGACTGATAAATTTTTTACTTTGCGTATCAATAATGAATCTAAGTGTATTTCTATTGATCGTTTAAAACCTGCATTTTTGTTTAATTCTCTCGAATGCAAAGAATCTAATGTTCGCAAATCATCTATATGTAATGCCCCAGCCTCGCCACAGGGCTTCGTCACGAGGTCCGGACGGAAAGTCCGTTTTGTAACACCTTATCAAGCTTAACGTCCTTCGGACTCGTGGGGGAGTACTGTGGCGATGCTGTCGGCAAGAGTGTGTAGGTGTTGGTTTCGAATAGCATAAATCTGCCAACACCTCGTTATGTGTGCGCGCCTTTTCTTGGCCTCTCTTCCGCTGTTTGGGAGAGAAGGCTTTGGTTTCTTGCAGAGTAGAGATGTCTTTTGACTGTGTG
The DNA here is from genome assembly GCF_987345545.1 of Pholcus phalangioides. Taxonomy (NCBI): domain Eukaryota; kingdom Metazoa; phylum Arthropoda; class Arachnida; order Araneae; family Pholcidae; genus Pholcus; species Pholcus phalangioides. The sequence continues at coordinate 88,236,173 of NW_028301608.1, read as the reverse complement.
TCCGTGTATTATTATTTCGTATATATGTGTTAACGTGCCGTGTGTTTCTTCTAATTAATAAACCGTATATTTAACCGTATCTAGAATTGAACAGTCTTAGTGGAGTCAAATAAAATTTAACTATGGATAAATAGCTACTTCAATTTAAATGTCATTATCACCTCCGGCAACTACATATGGTGTCCACAAAAATACGGTATATTACAAACATCTCCATTATTTAACTAAATCCCAACTCTGGAAAAAAAAAAAGATGTTATAGCAATGCATTATATGAGCAATATTCGAAAAATTCTAAAGAAAGAATTTTTCAATTTTTTTTGTTCGAAAAATTCTAAAGAAAGTGATTGAGCTTAAATAAACTTTCAAAAATAAGCACTTTTTTTTACCGACGATTCTTTGATTTTATGCATGTATATTCATTAATGATACAAAAAGGCAAAAATATGCAAATGCGTATGCACATATTCATTTGCATGTAATCCGGGCTCTAATTATCAGCATAATAAACATCGGTTCAGCTCACTGACTTGGGCAAGGGAGGAAATTTTAATGGTTTTTTTTTGCAGTAATAAAGAAGAACAAAAAATGGTTAAACATCTCCCCCCCCCCTACACCCACTTGAAAAAGTCCTTCGTCAGACAATGGTCCAGATAAATTATGGTCATTATAGTCAGAATTCTGCGCCTATCACTCAGAAAAAGGGTTTTTTCCCGGCTGTCCTATGTTACCAGACCATATAACGGCGGGCGCCCGGGGTCCCGAGCTCTAAAAGGGCCCGAAAAACCCGAAATTCACACTTTTTTCTAATTTAAGGAGGGCCCAATATTTTCTATTGCACCCGGAGCCTTGACCGACTTTAATTCCCCACTGTACCAGATGTTCCTCCGACTCCATTGGTTCATGTCAGGACGTTCCTCCGACTCCATTATCAGGGGAATTTTTTGAGAGATGCATCTGGTCGTGTAAATTATTTTGAGATTTTTGTCCGTATTCATGGATTGGCTCCATAATCACTAAATAAGTCACGAATCCCGAATGAATCATTTTGCCAAAGATTCACGACCAGAAAACACCTGATGAGCCGGTTGGAGTTGGAAAAACGTCGATTGAATACTCAAACTTACGATTGTACTAATGCGTGGAAAACCCATTCATCAGTAATCAATGTCCAAAAATGTTTCGTTCGCATCTGCAGTTATGGAGAACGGCGTTGATGATCTTCTGTATATATGATTAGTATGCACACGCATATTTATAGTACACACACGAGACATATTTATAGTATACACACGAGACATATTTATAGCATGCCCACGTGACGTATTTATACAGTCGGATCCCGTTATAACGAACTCCATAGACCGAAGAAATCACTTCATTACAACGAAATTTCGTTATAAAGTATTTCCGGGTTTTTGCATTGTTCCTATGTGAACTTACCCGGGGGATTAGAAAAGTGTTCGTTTAAACGAGATTTTCGCTATAACGGTGTTCGAACTGTAGTATGCACACATGTACAGAATGTGCAGTATGTACGTATATGACTTCATTCACAGTGACGTTCGAGCACTCGCGGTATTCTGTAGCATGTGGAACTGAGCATCCACAGAATTAATTCAGAAATCAAAATATTCTACATTAAGCTACACTCCCCAGCCAGCATTAACAAAATATATTTTTTACCTCCTATATTTGAGCATGGGGGAAAATTAGCATACGGCAATTGTGTCGAATGAGACGGGAAATTATGTTTTTTTAGCTGTATAAGAAATTTTAGCAAAATTAAATTTAAATTTTTAATTTAAATTTAAATTATAAAATCGGAAAATTTAACTGTCGGAAAATTTAACGGTCGGAAAATTTAAATTTTTAAATTTAAATTTAAATTTTTTCGAAAAAAATTACGCCTTTCTTGACGTATCGACCAATCACGGGATCGCAAATGTCCTCGTACCAATGTAAAAAGTAGAAATATGCCTTCAACACAATTTGCTCGACGGATCCACTGAGAATATCTACGGCGGACTATACGAAGTACAACACTTCATTAAGTCACTCATTTATTTATTACAGAACAGAACAGAATCAAATTGTTACCCCCCATGCCCAGCTCTTGGCTGATTGTGGGGTTACGAACGGGCCCAGTAAGGCCTATGAAGAAGGGGGAAAAAAATAGACTGTCAGTTTTGTAAGATAATTAGTGTGTGTGCATGTATGTGTTTTGTGTGGGAAAGAAAGCATAGTCAAATCCAGGTCACGGTCATAGCTATACAGAATTTAGCCTAAATGCAGATAAATCACTAAGAAAATGCCACCACAACTCTTCGATGACACGTCACTGCCGGATGGAGAGAGGTCCAACCCACATATTTATCTTAGTGGTAACTGCATGCGTCAAAGTGAACTCAATCAGAATAAAAGAATGGTGGTTATAATCCAAAGCTTTAATTTATACACTCGTCAAATTAAATGCCATTCGTCCGGGTGGCTTTTTATTATTTTTTTTCCAAGTTCCAATATATGTGCCTTATAGTAATTTCCATATGTACAAGGTGTTAATTAAATACGATAATTAGATGCGGAAAAAAGTGAAAAAAAATAGGTGCCAAATAGATAAATGCGATTAAAATAGGTGCCACATAGGTAAATGCGTTTAAAATAGGTGCCACATAGGTAAATGCGTTTAAAATAGGTGCCACATTAGTAGAGAATAAGTGTATATATATAATATTTACAGTCCTAATTATAGCCTAGGAGGCTTCCAAGTTATTCCTGCATTATCCAATCTCCTCCCAAGGGAGGTGGAAAATCTGCTGGGGTCTCCTATACACTGTTCGAGCCGATGTTTTTGGTGTAGGTGCTGAACTATAATCAACCAAGTCTTTGATATGTTGATGGCTGGAATTTTTCATTCTCTCAAATTGATTTTTATTAATTTCTTTGATATATTTGAATATATGAGGAATGCCCAGATCTTGGCGAATATTAATATTTCTGATGAACCAAGGTGCATTCAAAAATCTCCTTAGAATTTTATTTTGTTCAGTTTGCAAGATTTTAATATTGGTTTCGCATGCATGGGCCCATGCAGGTGAGGCATAAAGTATCGTAGGGCGAAGTATTGACTTAAATAAAAGAATTTTATTTTTAATGGATAGCTTAGCCTGGGGAAATGAAATTTTGTTAAGAGCACCCATTACATTGTTTGTTTTATTACGTACATAATTAATGTGCGGTAAAAATGACATTGTTTTATTTAAAATGCATCCCAGGTATTTTATTTTTCTAACCGGACTGATCTGGTGATTACCTATATATAAATGCCTATCCGGTATACCATGTTTCCTAGTAAACCATATAAATTGTGTTTTTTCACGGTTCAATACAATGTCCGACCTCTTGCACCAGTCCATAATTCCTTCTGTGGTTTCCTGCAGATTTTCCAGGGCCTTGGAGGGGTCTCGGTTATCACATAGTATAGCCGCATCATCGGCAAACAAGGCAAGTATACCCACTTGAGGAGCTGGAAAATCATTGATGTATATTAAAAACAACTGTGGACCCAAAACACTACCCTGTGGTACTGATGCTTTGATGTTCTTAACAGATGAATTAGAGTCCCCTATTTTTACCTGGAATGTTCTGCCGTTCAAATAACTGTAGAAGAAAAGTATAAAGTGTGGGGGAAAATTGAGATCAATCATTTTGGCTAATAAAGTGGGGTGGTCACATTTATCGAAGGCCTTTTTAATATCCAAAAAGGCGGCCACCACATAATCAGAATGGTTGAATGCATCGATTATATATTCAGTCACCCTAATCAATTGAGTGACACAGGAATGTTCCTGTCTAAAGCCATGTTGTTCTTTTCGAATTATGTTATTGTCATCCAGATATTTTTGAAATCTAGGAGCTAAAATCCTCTCAAAGACTTTTGAACAATTAGATAAAAGGCTAATGGGCCTGAACGATTCAGGAAGTAACGGGTCAGTTCCTGATTTGGGTATTGTTCTAATGAGTGAATGTTTCCATATCTTTGGAAAGTGGTTAAATTTTAATGCTGCGTTAATAATGTTCGTGAATGTCAAAATAATATGACAAGGCAGATTTTTGAGAGCTTTGTTACTTATACCATCATAGCCACTAGCTTTTCTGTTGTTTAATTTGTTTATAATGTCAGTGACTTCAGCCAAATCTGTGGGTTCAAAGGTGGAAATATTATTATTAATGTGAAAGTGTATATAACGAGCAACTCTACGACGGAGCTCAACTTGAGTCGTTAACGGTTGTACGTGATTGGGTGTAAATTGCTTTTCATAGGCGGTAGCAAAGGTTTCAGCTATTTCTTCTGCTGAAAAAACCTGACCATTGGGGCCTTGTATTTTATTGATTATACGAGTACCACCAGGTTTGCAAAGATTCCATGCTTTCCATATGTTTCCGTTTTCTGAGGTAGCATTCTCTACAAAATCGGTAAACCTACCATTTACAAAATTTTGCACTTCTTCTTTAATCTCACGATTGAGACGATTTAGTGTAATTTTGTCTGAACGTCTACGAAAGCGTTGCCAATTACTACGTATTTTGTTTTTGTGTCTAATCTTTTGCATGATTTCTCTAGAAAGTCCATATTTATTTTCAGGCTGTAGCACTTCTGTAGATGAATCATTTAATGCAGCTTGTATTATTTGTGTTAAATGTGATACCGCCTCATCTATATCCTGAGCGTTGTTCAGTGTCAGCCCTGCTGTTTGATTTGTTTCTAAAATTTGTCTATACATGTCCCAATTAATCCGTTTAATTGTTCTCCTGGTGCAAGAGCGAAGAAAATCCATAATAAAAAATACTGGATTGTGCGGTGAGCTGAGAATTGATTTTGTGTAAGTTTGAACGTCAAAGAGAATATTTTTGGAGATGCCAAAATCAATTACATCAGGTTGATATCTATTTTGAGGTGGTACATGTGTTGGTGTAGTGGATGAATGTATATTTAGGAAATTATCAAGGCAGAATTTTCTTAACACTCGACCACATCTGTTGGATTTTTTACTGAAGAATAGATCGTTTTTACTATTCCAATCGCCCCCTACAAAAATTGGAAGCCCTGTTCTGAATAAGTGTTTTAGTAAGGAAATATCTATGCAATTATTGGGGGGCTTATACATCGCACAGAAAGAAATGGGTGTTCTATCTATGTAAACAGTGACAGCAGTAGCTTCCATTTGAGTGGAAGGGGGAAGTTGTAGTTCTTGAAATGGAATATCAGACTTCACATATACAGCTACTCCTCCCCCCCTACCATGTAATCGGTCTTTTCTGACGCCAGTGTAACCATTAATTTTGATTTTTTGTGAGGGCAATAACCATGTTTCTGATAGAAGTAAGATATCCACTTGATAATTGAATAATTTTTCTTTTAATTCCCTTAAGTTGTCTTTGAGACCATTAGCATTCCAGGCCATAATATGTAATGGCCTGGTATAGATATTTCTTGTTGTGCTAATTGTTGGGCTGTGAAAGAATGTCAATCAAAGCTTTATTTATTTGACTTATTTTGTCACTAGATATTCCAGCGGCACTCAAAACAGTGTTGAGTAGGTCATTAAATTGTAAAATTTCAGGAAGAACAGCTGATGAGTTGGAATTATTGTTACCCTTTGGGAAATTTGACTTACTCAAGGACTTTACCTCATCAATAGACTTAATTGTGTATGTGTTATTTGTGTTTGATTCCGCGTTCAGAGGATTGTTATACAGTTCTTCATTTACCTCTGTTTCTGTATTATTTCTGTTATCCATTACATCAACATATAGTTCAGAGTCAGAAGTAATATTGTGTCTATAAGTTTGTGTAATCAATTGATGTAACACATTCCTATAAATTAATCGTGAATGTGCTTCAATAAGATCCAATTTAATTTCTGCAGTTGTTGGGATATTGCCCTTATTTTTTGCAAATGGATGAGTTCCTTTCCTAATTGTGTTGTGTAGAATTGTTTGTTTTTCCAAATTCTCATTTTGAGATTGCTCATCAGAAATATTGTCATTTATAGTAATGTTCCATGATTTTTTAGTTGCTTGTGGAGTAATTGTAATTGGACCTATCCCTGTGTCCAAATTATCAACATCTTCATCTTCAGTGCGAAGATTTTTCTCAGTCAAAGGCACTCTCCTAATAGGAGATCCTTGCAGCCCTGGCGGAATTGTAGGAAGGAATAATCTTCCTCTATTTTTATTTAATGCTGGCCGGGCTTTACATCCAGAGAACGTCGATGTGTGAGGACCCCCACAGTGACAACATTTAATCATCCTTGAGTTACCTTTAACTCTACAATCTCTGGTCTCATGTGATCCGGCACAAAATGCACAGGTAGGTGTATTTTTACATCTATATGAACTGTGCCCATATAATTGACAGACCCTACATTGAATGGGTCCTTGAGCGCCTCTGTATCTTTCTATTTCTATTGGAATTTCAGCTATTTCCATAATATTAGCAATGTTTTTGTCAGCAATAGGTACCTCAACTAAGAAAAGGGGAAGACATCTACCAGTATGGTAATTTTTCATATTTGACACCTTAACCGGCTTAAATTGTTTTTTTTCCAAGTCAGCAATAATTTCCAACGGGTTCACATTCGTTGGAAGTCCCCTAATTACAAACTTTAGTGTTCGTTCCGAATGAGTGTTATATGTAAAGTATCGAAATTTTTTGTCATCAAAAAATTTCGTAATTTGTCGATGGTCTTTCTCAGTGAAGACCTGAAATACAATTGTGTTTTCCGTTGCTTTAAATTGTGGAGGTATTTCGCATATTTTCTTGGCAGCTGCAAAGTCAGAAATCCAGCTTCCACCCCATTCTGTGAGAATAATGGACGGAATATTAATTTTACGTGAGAAGTTAGGGGCATTTCCAGTTGGGTTAGAGATTGATATGTTTCCGTTGTTTGTCCCTTTATTAATATCAATGTTGTAATTATGTGTCTTAGTTTTTTTCCGAGTAACAACCTTGAATCCCTTATCATCACTTGATTTATCAGATGCATTACTTATACAAGCGTTTCCCGGTGCGATTTTTTTTACAGCATTCGTGAGCATATGTGCTTCAATGGGGTCCTGAGTGGTCTTATTATGTGTATTAGATGCATTTGTTTGTCCGGAAGTGCTAGGCCCAAGATTAACCGGGAAGACCTCGTTACTTGTTGTAATTTTATATTCGTGAGTGTTAGAGGGTGTTACCTGTTTCTTATTCAAATTACTTTCTTGTTTCTCCTGTGATATTACCGTTTGTGTAATTTCCACATCCTTGTTACCGCAAGAAGTAATATTTTTAGGGAATTTTGGAACAATATCAAGCTGTGTTTCGAAGGAACCATTGACAGTTTCTACCGTTAAACTGCAATCACTTATGGTACCAGTAGAAGTCGACTCATTACTACTATCACGATGGCTCAAATTTTGTGTAGATGATCCCGAAGTTGACTCGTTAGAAGTATTTAAGGAGTCACTAGATTTAACGTTTTTATCTTGTACAGGATTTTCATCCTCCCTATATCGACCAATTTTGGAGATGTTTCTATCAAAAGATTTACATAATTGAAAGTTGGAATTTCCATCATTGTGAATGTTTTTGGTCCTAATTTTTTTCTTTTTTCCCTTCTTCCCATTATTACTTGCACCCCCACTAACTGGAGTGGAAGTCACAGCATCTTTCCTGAACGTGAGTGACATTGCATGTCGACAAGAATCAAAATTTAGGGCGTCAAAAAAAGTAATTGAATTCATTACAAAAGATTCAAAAAATGTTTCCTTCTGCTTTGACACTGCATTTTCCCAGTTAATGAAATCAGCTAACACAATGAGATCGAATTCTCGAGCCAGAGTACACTTATCACTCACATGGCTCAGGTTATCTCCCAAACGTTTTTTTTCCCCAACAAAGTCAACCAGTAATTTTTCAAACTTCTCTCTAGTGACACTACATTCTAAGGCATTACTAGCCCATACACACAAATTCTTAACCACCACCTGATTTGAGTTCACAAAAGGGCAAGTACGGCCCATTTTAGACGCATACAATACCACTTACCTTGAAATCCAGTAAATTAGCAGCTAAATAGCCACAGAGATTGCACTCAAAAAAAAAAAATTAAAAAGAGGGCAGACGTAACACTGGGGGTAACACAATTAGCAAGCGAAGACTCCAGATGACCGTTACGCCGCATTGCAGATATCCATTAGGCCAACGGTTCCATTTATTTATTTTATTTTGTCAAAAATTCTTATTGATTTTAAACAAATTAATCGATTAATTAATAATTAAATATACAAGGTGATCCATAAATAATCTAAAAACTCATAAAAATCTAATAAACTATAAATTCAAATAAGGTTTGCGAAAAAAAATCAACATTCAAATTATTAATTACAATAGACGATGTAGACTCTTATTTTGACCTTTTAGGAGGTGCAATAAAATTTATTCAATTTAGCTTCGCCACTTTAATTATGTGTATTTTTTCAATTTAAAAAAAATTGTTTGTGTTTGTCTATGCGAGTTTCATTTTTTTCATATATATTTTATCTAATGTTTTGTTTTACATTTCTCGCCATGAGTTAAGATGTTTGTCTTTTTTGTGTTGTGTATGTTTTTTCGTTCTTGATTTTTTATCTTTACGTCTTTTTTCTGTTGTATATATCTTTCTTTTTTGTTTCATGTTCATGACATATATTTTATATATTTTATTCATTAATTATTATGTAAATTTTCAATCATCTGTACAGACATCACAGCCTCTGGATGACAAATATGTTTTTTTTAAACTAATCAAAATCTCTGTACCTTGGAAATGAATAAATTTGATTTGATTTGATTTGAAAAGTTATTCTCACGAACAGGCTTTTTTTCGGAGTATAGAAAAAGTTAAATTTTTTTGTCGATAGAGGACACTGTAAGAAAGCAAATAACTGGAATGTAAATCACAGTCCTATGAAATGCAGGGTGTACGATTAACCGTTTATTTCTGAATTTTCTTGTTACTGGGAAGCACATAAAGTTTTCATTGTGATGTCGATCATTATAGATAACGCACTATTGGTGAAGTTGCTTTACCTCACCTTCGAATCGCCAGCTGAAGCCTTACGAATGTTCCGAACACTGAATAGATTGAAGAAAGGTTCTGTGAAGCAATTCTATGATTTGCTTTTTGTACACCGTCCTCTATCGACAAACATTTGAACTAAATTTCTTCCCTACGTCTAAAAAAATCCCCCTTCGTAAGAATAACGTTTACGCAAACCGTATTCAATCGCACCGATTCCATTGCAGTAATATGCATTATTTATATAATAGTATATACAGATAGATTCTGCATTACTTATTCAATATTGATATTAAAATATTTAATATTATACTGCCATCTGTGATGCAAGTAAGGGAATTTATTAGGATCTCGAATCTTGAAAAGAGCATTAATATATTATGCTGGTTAATATTAGACTTAAACGCCATGTGTACAACGCAGTATAATATGATTAATTTATCATTACTTAGTTGAATGGAACAAAAATACAATTAGTAAGGATTCGATGAATTTGTGTTCGTTGTGTTCAGTACATTATCATTTAATTATCCTCAATTCCTAAAACAAATATTCTTGTTACTCATTATTATATTCCATAGATGTGGTTGCTCATCTAACTCATGCATATTAAATGCTCACAAAAAGAACAAAAACTTTTTATGGAAATTCTTCATAGTATTTATTGCTTAGTAAATATTTCTGCCGTACTTTAATATTGAAATTTTTATATTAACGATTTTACATGATATGATAGATATTAAATGTTCGAGTGATATTAAATTTGATGGTCTTTTCCGCCTTCAATGGGTAATGTATCCAGCGGAGGAATTAACGGAACTCAGTGCGAGATTAATTATAATCCCTGATAACTCGGATAGATATGCATAGACAATTTCACTTTATAGACTGAATAAAGAGCTGTTTATTAAAAATTAAATTTAAGCCGAAATTCGTGATTTAGTTATTGATGTGAAGACGCCTTTAAATTCAGCAATGTATATGAGATACCGGGGCAGGAAACCGAATGACGTAAAAATAGGTTCGTTTTGACGGACTAATAACGCAGCGAATGGATGCCAGAAACAGGGGTGTCTCAAAAGTCTACCGCCAAAATAAGAAGAGTAATGGAACACACATCAAGACAAACAGTTTTTGTAATGGAACCCAGAGGGTCGCAACCCTCTTATTAAGGGATTATGTGCATTATCCCACTTCACAAAAGCCAACATATAAAGTGATATGGAGTAATAATATGAGGAGATCGGCTTGGACTGGCTAAAGACTGGGCTGAGACTGAAAATACATATGGTCAAGCATTTCGGCATGAATCTCAAGTGAGAATACAGTAAAACCTCTCTCAATAGACATCCCTCAGAGGCGGTTACCCCTCTTTCACGACCAAATAACAATTTCCAGTTGTATAATAAAAGTATGTATTTCAAACCCCTGATTGAGGGATTTTTGTTTTGTCCCGTCGGTGTCCGCAAATGAGAGGTTTTACTGTAGTCAAGTCTTCAGGTGGATTCCGTTGAAAAAAAAATAAAACCCTCTTCAAAAATTTGGTAACTTAGACCAAAGCGTACAGACAAAATATTAAAGAGCCACCGGTAAAAGCCAAAAATTCATAATGTCGAAACATTTCTAAAACAATCAGAAGAAGGTATTAACTAAATGTATAGAAAATCTCGGATAAATCTCCAATATTTCCACCCGCCGCTGTGGTGGTCGAGTGGTCATAATGACGGACTCGCATCGCGGGGACCCGGGTTCGAGCCCCACCGTCACCACAGTGGTGGTCGGCTGAAGTTGGTTTTCTGTGGTTCCCAACTTCAAGGCGCAAATGCGAGCCGATCTCCCCGCTAAAAAGTCTCGCCACAGAGAGCAGCAGTCCTACAAACAGTACAAATATTCAGTCACTACACATCACTCACTTCACTTCTGAGATATAGATGGCAGCACTGAAAAATCATACACAACACTAGATACGCTCTCAGACTGTTAGGTACACGCACTTACACTTCCGGCACAACTCACTAGGTAGTAAATTGCCTATGGCAATAGACCTGAGTTGTGCTCGGTTTGAAAAAAATATATATATATTTCCACCCGGGTTCAACCCCACCGTCACTACAGTGGTGGTCGGCTGAAGTTGATGTCCTGTGGTTCTGAACTTCGAAGTGCGAATGCGAGTCGATCCCCCTCCTCCTCGATCTCCCTTTTAAAAAAAAGTCTCTCCACAGAGAGCAACAGGCCTACATGGCACAAATATTCAATTATTACACGCTTCACTCACTTCATTTCTGAAATATAGATGGAAACACTGAATAAACAGACACAACACTAGATACACACTCTCAGATTGTTAGGTACACACACTTACACTTCCGTCACAACTCACTAGGCTGGGCCGCGTCTGGTCTGACGGGTTTGAAATAAAAATAAAGGTCTCCAATATAACCCAAGCATTATACATATATTGGCGAGAGCCAGGGCCTACAGAATGAAAGGGCACCTTATTTAGGCATAAGTCGAAACAATTTGCATCCAATTGCTAGCAAAAACAAATGGATGATTTCCGACTGATCTTGTTAAAGCAAATCTACGATAAACTTCGACATTCCGTTCAGTAGCGAGAACCATTAGACTCCTTTTTGTACGTTTTGTCTACTTTTCTTTCTACTTAGGAAAAGTTGAAATTGAGAGAACAATTTCTCGGACCGGCAAAAATGGGAGAAATAATTTGGGAAAGGACGGGGGGGGGGGAATAATGAAAGAAAATTTTCCTAACTTCTGCCTAATCATATTTCATATTTATACTCTATGTAGGAGAAACGTCGTCGAATTAGTACTGTGCTGCCATCTATCAGATAAATAGAAAACTATTCACTGTAATACTTCAAATAAAATTGATTGTTGGTTCTAAACCTGTGTGAAGCACAAAATTCAAAATTTATGGTATGATGTATTGTTCACTTTCCTGTTTTACACCGGTGTAAGTCTTATTCTTCATAATACCGGTTACTGTACTTTTGATGGTTTATTGGAACCCCGCAATCGACAACTGTGGTATGGTTTTCGAAAATATCCATTTTTATATTTTTTATTATTTTTGAACTACCATATCCAATCACAAATTAACGTGTGTAATTATCTATATATGGTAAATTTGTTTACCGAAAATTTTTTGGCGTTAAGCGGAGTTGGCGTTAAATCGAAGGGCACTGTAACGGATTTTACTGTATATTTATGTTATAACATATAATATGTAGAATGAAATTTCAATAAATTCACACGTTCATTAACAAATTTGACTGTAACTTATGAGCATACCGCACAGTCTTTTACATTTTGGTTCATAACTTGCACCATCACTAGCTGAATGTTCTGTGAAAATAACAAAGCATTTCATTCATAAAACTTTTTTCAACCGTATTTCGAATATTATTGTACATAAATTTTGCTTAAAATTTGACATAAAAAATGACTTTTTCATAGAAAATGACAAATATAGTGAAAAATTTATTATCGTTTTCACCATTTTGGGACACTTTCTATCAAAAAAACTTTATTAAAGTTCACTCCAGTATCATTGTATAGAAAAATATTCCAGAACATAGTCGGATACCTTAAAGTTTATCGCAGAATTTCAGCAATTACTCATTGGTGCTACGAATGCAGTTGAACTTGAAACTAACTGGCAATAGGGTGTTCTGTGGCAGAAAACCCACATCGACGTGCAATTTTTAAAATTTTTTTGTAGATGGCAGCAAATAATATAATCTATTATTATACAGGGAAAAACCGCATTGCGATTGGACGTCCTGGTGCTACCTATCAAATAAAAACGAAACAGTTTGTTATAGTACTTTGAGATGATGTTTTCCAACCGGTTTTCAGCATGAAATGAACAACATATGGTATAATATCAGTATAAAGTTTATGTACAGTAATAATCTGTTGGAGACATCAGCCGGTCTTCAAACTGCAATCAAGTTTTATCAATCAAGTGAAATTTCACTTGTAACTAGAGACCAGCCAAAACATTCTTGTCATTATATCAAATGAAAGTTTTCTGTTTCCATAATGCAAAATAATAATAATACTTTCCTAGAGAGAGAAAGGTTGTGTGTGTTTCGTGCATCCAAAATTTAAGAGATACATACGTAGGAAATGAGATTTTTGATCATTCCCGAGAATAACTTTCCGAGGCTTCATATTTTCCGCGTTCAGTCGCTTGAACTCATATACGTGAAGCTGGCGGCATACGAAATTCCAGAGGAAAAACAAAGACCGTGAATACAAATGCTGCATTTTGGTCTTTATTTATATGTGTTGCAACGCAAGTTCCCGGATGGCCACTTTGATAGAGAATAGCGCTACGTGGTCTCGTTACATAAAATGACTATAGTATCTATCCTCTTGCGTCAACCGGCAAGATGAAAACATCTGACGCGAGGTTATAAAAATTTGGTGTTTTATGCTGGTGTATAAATTGAAACGTCCGGCATAACGCGTCCATTAAGAAAATTGAACTCGGCTATTTTCGTGGGATTCAATCACGTGGAAGCATGTTTCAAAAGTCGGATAGAACATCATTTTGATTCATAAGAAGAATTAAACTTAAAAATAAATTTCAACGAAGTGTGCCGTTTTGAGCATTTATTTTTTTTTATTTATTTATTTTTCAATGAATTTATGGTTTCTACTGAATTGTATCATTGCTTTCCTGAGACCATTTATGGCGCAATGCTTATTTTTTACTTTGGATTTATTTTTAAAATCATTCGTCGTTTCGCCAACCGAAATATTGTGCATTCAGTTACTTTGTTTCGACAATCTTGAATATTCTTCTTTGAATATTTTTCAAATCGTGTAAGGGTCAAACCTGTGTAAAGGTTTCAGAATGATGGCCACCATATACTGTACGTAAAGTATAATAACTTTTTTCAGTCTTTTTTTTTTTTTACATCAGTTGCAAGAAGTATATTTTTAATAACTTTATGCATATTTATTACATAAGTGTTCCATTTTTCGCGATGCTAAAAGTATTTTTATGCTTAAGTTTTTTTCCCTATATTTAAAAATTCTCAATACTATATTTTCCACGTGCAAGAAAAGAACACCAATTTAAAAAAAATTTTTTTTTTTGAAATACTGAAGTTGAAAATGTATATACTATTATTGCTATTATTACATTCAACAAGCTTATTGTGGTAATAAAGTTAATTTTGTTAAGAATCGCAATCAAAACCGTGGTGCGACAGTCTTCGAAAACTTCTAAATTGGAACTGGAAAAAAAAAATCACGTCTCAAAATTTTTAGTGATATTTTATTAATTTAAATACGCGACGAATTCAAATCAGCACAGAATTTGTGGAACTTGATCACATCAAAAAAACATTCTTACATTCTTATTTTTGGCTATAATTGTGTAAAAATTTGAAAACCAAGGAAAAAACTGGCTGTCACATCTTTAGATTTCTTGATTTCTGTAGCATTGTTATTACCCTTCAAAATTTCCAAGTACATCTCATACCCGTTCGATTAATTTGGCGTGATTTGGAAGAGACAATTTATATTTAAGCATTTTACGATCAAGGACGTAATATTGTGTTCAAACTCCAGTGGAATAAATTCAAACAAATTTATCTGGGTTTTTTTTCCTTTCTCTTCATCACCACAAAACTTTGTTGCAACCCTATGACGAAAAGTAGTTTCTTTCATCTCCGTGATGAGGAGAGAAAACTTCTAAGGTGAAATAGGTTCACTACATACTGTATAAGCACATAAGAGGGGAAGAAAACAGGTAAGTGAGGGTGACTGTTTTCCTTTATCATCTCTCTGGCTTTTTTTTTTCCTTTCTATTCTACTTTTTTTTTTCTTCCTTTTTCTAACATGCTCTTAAGGGCGGTATTCACCGACATGGTTTAAGCTATAGTCACAATTTTTTGATAAGAGATCGACACGGATTGGTTAAATTCAGGGTTTTAACCGATCTATGTTGATCTCTTATCCAAAAATTCTAACTACAGGTTTAAACCATGTCGGTGAATACCGCCTTATAGGCTCTCAACACTTGTATTGTATTTATCACTGATTCATCCAGCAGAGATCATTCGAATTTCTCGCCAATCGCTTGTGAGCGAAGTGCTTAAAGCGTTATAACTCATTAACTATGGGTCGAATCAAAAAACAGATCAGACCGAGCACGACCAGGCTCTGTCGCTTACTTGATTTTTATCTCATTGCCCAGAAGGGTGCGGTCGTGCGGAGTAAAGTTCGAAAGACAAGGAGGGAGATTGGGGCCTCATTCGTAGGGTTATACATTTGTTAATCGTTATACATCGTGTGATTTGTTATGCATACAATCGTTGTAACACTATACATGAATCAAAAAACAGAAAACGCTTCTCAATATTAGTTTTTCACAAGGTGCGTGTAATTATTCGACAGTCGATAGTATCCACCCTGTATACAGTTTATAGACCCCGTTTATCTCTCCGTTTAAACGGAGAGATAAACGGTTCTAGAGAACAATATCCGATTACGAGAGCTATTCGATTACGCGGGGACAATTCAATTACGGTTGAACCATTGGAATAGTTTACATATTGAAAACTGATGAAGGATCAATATTAATAAAGATTCTGGAATAAATCAGATAACAAAATGAAATGAAAAATTACATTCTCACAATAATCACACATAAAATTTTTACTTTATATTCAGAAAGTTAGAGCCTTCTATAGACTCAACGGGCAACAAAACTAAAATAATCAAATGTACATACTGAAGACAACTTTCTGTGGATGTGCTTAGAGGCCAGTACCACATTCTCTGAAGTTTATTTTTTAATAAGTCTTAACTCGACATTATAGTTGCCAATTATTCCAAATGTTTTACACAATAAAATTATCACGTATGTAGTGGTTGATTGTTAGTAACAGTCATCGTGTTGGATCCATCAATCCCTATTAAGCCTGGTAAAAAAAAAACCATCTCTGCCTCCATGGAAAGTCGAACATTCACTCTCGTAAAGGGACGTACAGTTTCTTTTATTATAGTTTCTTTTGTTTCTCGGGATCGACATTTTGAGAAGATAAAAAAGGCTTGGGGGGGGGGAAAGAGGGCACAAAAAAAAATTTTCTCGAGAATTTTTGAATTACAACCCTGCAAAAAGCATTTGAAATAAGAGAAATTGGTTATTTTGGATATAAAAGGTACTCTCGTCTCATCCTGATGAAGACAACGGTAACTGCCGACGTTCTAAGAAAAGAGATGAGAGTGAAAAATACATGTGGAAAATATACTGAAACATTCTCTTACTATTCGTATCGTGTACAGAGTAATATGTCTGATACGAATCAACAACATCTAGAACTTGATCGATTTTTGACACTGCTGCGTATCATAGAAATCGTGCTCCCTTCAACCCATTGATAGAAAGCATAATAGGAGAAAAAACCCCAAAGAAAAACATAAATTTCACCCTGAAATATAAGTTTGCTTTCGCTCCATCTTTCTCACTTTCTATGCATTTATTCCGCTTACTGCTCCTAGTTGGTATTCGAGAACTTTCTGAAATGGAACCCCCAGAAATACCTCTCATAGTATATCATTTCCGTTTTCACGGTATCTTTTATATGCATTTCTATACGTAACATTTTTAGTTTTGATCTTTATACATTTCCTATATCTTTTGAAAACCTACCATATATATTTTATATTCTCGAAGCAGATGCTTCTTTTCCCCAGTTTCGTCAGAAGAAAACCTAATTCTTTACCTACGTACGTATCGTGTTGCCTCCTTGTTTGTGTGTATTTTTTTTTTCTTTACAAGACCTATCTAACATTGAAAAGTAAATCGGAAATGTCCAATTTATTTCTGAAGAAATACTTTTCTTTTCACTTAGGGAATCTCGATGAAAGTTCCGCGAATCACTCGTCTTTTTAGTTAGAAATGCGTTCGATGTTCTTATGTGAGGAAGTTGAAGATGGCTGTTTCGCTGTTTGTTGCTTCCAGTGAACCGTTTCTTTAAAAATCAAACGATCCGGTCTTTGCTGATGTCTTGTTATACGTATATAGGCCTGTAATCTGTATTTGATGCTTGATTTTTCTAGACCTATTTAGCCAGTAAATGGCATAGGCTGTAACACATGGGTTCTTAAATCTTTTTCAGAAGCGACCCAAAATCAGCAACAACATCAAATCCATAGGACAAACAATCCCATGGGTCACGAAGTTGATCTTGGGATCATCGATCAAAGGACAAGAAAAAAGATAAAAAAAACTGCGTGAGAATCTCGCAATAGAAGTGAAACTTATAGGTTGTTCAAGTACGATTTCACGTGACTAGATTCACTTCGCCTTACATCCCTCTTTTACTAGTCGCAAGATATCGAAGTATGGAAACGCACACTCCTTCCCACTCCACCCTAACAAATTTTTATTTTCTTCTAAAATGTGTGCATCGCCCATCTACCGTGTGTCTAAGGTTGTAGTCCGTAGTTGACGTCCTACGATTCACGGAAGGGGGCGGGGATAATAAACTGTCTTTCTCCGACACAAACCACAAAATAGTTCAGGCAACCTTTTTTAAGGGAAAGGAAAGCTGACGTTATTTCCGTTCCTCCGTTTCACTTTTGCAATTGAAGGAAAGAAAAGGTTACGCCATTTCCGTTTCCCGGTTTCACTTTTTCTGACGTGGATCTGAAAATTCACTACCCCGCCTAAAGAAGTTTCACTTCAAAAAACGAGTTTCTTTTGTCCCTCAATTAAACCGTACATTTTCTTTGTTGAAATTAGTGAAACCAATGACGCAATAAATGAGTTTATAATAAGACTGCACGTAGAGTTGTATGACTCCTGTAGGAAGCCCCTGCGAATCGAGTTTGGGTCGTAACCTATAGCTCAAGAATCCCTGGCTGAAAATGGATTTAGACGACCCATCTCGGAAGCCATTGGGATCCGAATGGGTTAAGTACTTCTCATTCTTAGGTTAAGAACAGAATCTAAAGAAATAATTAGTTACCAAAGTTTAAAAAAATGATGAGAAAATAAATTATAATGAAATAATCAAAACTTAATGAATCAAATGATAACTAATTAATTAGTGAAATTTAATGAAATAATTAATAATCAATAAGCGAAATTTAAGGAAATGATTAATTAAGCAAAATATGAAGAAATAAACAAAATTAAAACAGATAATTAATGAGCAAAGTTTTAGCAAATCATTAAACAAGATTAAAAAAACAATTTGCCAACAAAATTCAAACATATAATTAATGAAAGTGTTGTTTCAACAATTTTCTCCACGATTTTTCATTCAACACACAACCATTTTTCCACAATTTACCCCACGGAGAAACGTTGGTGAACAATATCACCCCAACAATAATTTCAACAAACTATTTCGAGTAACTTTTGAAACTTTTTTCCCAATGAACGAGAGAAAGCAATATTTTCCTTAAAAAATTAAACGAATCAATGGTTTTCATTATTTAAGTAATCGCACGTGAATTTTTTTTGCCACATGCGGAAAAATATGATTTAAATTTAATTATCACGTAAGAAGTTACTCAAATATAATAAGATTAAAGAAATTCAAACGTGAAAAATTAAAATAAATTTCAATAGTGAAAAAACTGAAAACAAAGATTCGCAAAAAATACATCAGAAAAAGGTCATAAAACTTAAATAAGAGAAAAAATTTCAATTCCAAAAAAAAATTCACTAAAAACAAAAAATACTGTTTACTACAATTTCATTTGAAATCAAAATAATCTGAAAAAACGTATTTTTGTTGTAGAAAAATTTTCTGATATCTTTCAAAATAATATGTTTACTTCAGCAAATAATTAACGACGCAATTAGCAAAAAAAATGGGAAAAAAGAATTTCCCTCTCAAAAAAAAATACATTTTTTTATCAAAAAAGATATTTTGAATATTCTTTGTATTAATTGCTTTAATTATAATTATTAATTTCGTTTTTCTTTGTTGTCTATAGACAACAGTTGCGGGAAGATATTTTCTAAGATTTTTAAAGAATTTTTTTCGTAATTTCAAGCAAAAAGAAGAGATAATTAACATCAGCTTTTCTTCTGAAGAATTTTTGAAAGAATAATTGAACGTGAGAAATATTTCCCGTAAAAAAATTTTTTTTTATGGTCATCGTAATAGAAAATTGGCTAGAACTTTTCTCGATTTCATTCCAAAGATAGATTTGAATCGAATCAATCCAATTATTGTAATGATTCTCATCACTTATCTTGACTAACTATCGAACTGATTTCCTAGTTAATATATATAGGGTGGTTGAAAACTCGACATAGAAACTTTTCGGAGAGGTAGAAAACACAAAAACACAAAGCAGAATCACATAGGAATGTATGACAGGAAACCCCTCAACATGATTAGCTGGAGGATAAACGAAGATGCAGAAATGACAAGCAAATAATGGGCGAGGAAAAGCTCTTTATTTAGCGATACTTTACACGAGGACAGTATGTGTACACGTTAAGTTTCACAACAAGTGCTCAAAGTTCTCACTATCCACAGTGATGCACACACAAAAAAAAATTGTGATACATTCCTATGTGATTCTGTTTTGTGTTTTCTACCTCCCCTAAAAGTTTGTACGTTGAGTAAATGTGATAAATCCGGTTATTATGCATAATCACTGAACATTTTGGTAAATTTTCCTAAATTTATCACTTTTACCGGTGATTATATGTCGTACCCAAGCGTTGTTGGATACGAGGATTAAGTACTAAAAATATCGTCATATTTGCCGGTGATTATGCATAATACCCAAACATCGCGTCGTTATTAAACATGATAAATCGTAGTACATTATATACGAACTATGCATGATAATTCATGCATGTATTGCATCATAATATCGAGGTATGTTCGTAAAATTTGTTATATATCGTTATATCGGGGGCCCGATTTATTCATCACACGTACTAGACTCATTTGTAATTTTTTTAATATTTATCAAATTCACCAATTACATTAGAGTATTCATAATCACATCATAGAGTATGCATAATCACAGATAAAGGCGATAAATTTCATCAAAATAAAAATTAAAAGTGAATTAAATTTGATAAATTTATCATATTATAATATGATAATATGATCATAATATAATATGATAATATGATCATAATATAATATGATAATATGATCATAATATAATATGATAATATGATCATAATATAATATGATAATATGATCATAATATAATATGATCATAATCATAAATTTACCAATGACACTTGATTACTATGCATAATTATCGGTAAAATTGATAACGTTTTCAGTATTTATCAAATTTACCAAGACGATTGCTAATTATGTATAACAACAATATTATCAAATTTACCGTAACATATATATCGCCACTTTGTTGAGGGAAAACACCTTCGTGTGTCAATTCAAGAATAAGAGAAAATTCAACTGCCTTTGCGGGGAATCGAACCCACGTCCCGGGTGAACGCCCTAGACCACTAGACCACTACAGAGGCGACGAATATCTCAATCTTTCCTTGGAGCTCGTGTGCACTGAACGGGACCATACATGGACGGTCAGACCAAACTCAAGCCAAAGCTCACAATTGCTGACACTGCCACCAGGTGGCGACTTATCCAAGGATGATTGATGTCACTCTCCGCTATCCATACGAAGGTTTCTAACAGCTGGCTGATGCGAAGATATATTTAGGAAAGAGAGAAAATATTCAACTGCCTTTGCGGGGAATCAGTAATTGTGAATCGAGGAGCAGTGTGAGCAATTGTGAGCTTTGGCCTGAGTTTGGTCCGACCGTCCATGTACGGTCCCGTTCAGTGCTCACGAGCTCCAAGGAAAGATTAAGATGATCGTTGCCTTTGTAGCCTAGTGGTCTAAGACGTTCACCCAGGACGTGGGTTTGATTCCCCGCAAAGGCAGTTGAATTTTCTCTTTCCTAAATACATCTAATTTTGCTTTCCAGGTCTTTCCTCTTGTGGTGTATAGTATACAGCGAGGTATCAATCCTAATGTTTGAGTTCTTTTCTTTGAAGGTACTGAAATCAAATTTGGCACGACATCCTCTGCTCATTGTAGAAAGGCATTTTCCGAGCTTTTATGTAAAATTTTCTCGGAATTTCCAGCAAAAACAAGGAATTAATTAACAACAGTTTATTTCCTGAAGAATTTCTCAAAGATAATATTGAACGTGAGAAATATTTCTTGAGGAAAAACACCTTATGATCATCGAAATTGAAAATTGGTGAGAACTTTTTTCTCGATTGTACTGTATATTCGAATCGGATGAACGTGGCCTGTGTGTAGCAGATGCTTCCTTTTTTACAAAAGGAGGAAGTTCAATTATTTTAACGATTACGATTTTCATCACGTATTTTGATTTATTATCATCTCTAAGAATTAATTTTCTTGTAAATATCGTCACTTTGTGTTAAGGGAAAACACCTTTGTGGGTCGATTCGATACATTATGTGACTCAAAGTTGACAGAAATATACCTTCACAGTAAGTTTTTGCTTGGAAATACATTTCTTGATCTTGTAACATTTTTTAGTTATTATAGTTTTTAAAATATTATTTACAATTATTCTCTCTGCCCGAGGCATGTCTCTGGCGATACATGATCATGCTTCCATTGGCTTAATAGAACAGATTAAGAGGCTTTATCAGTTGTTCAGCAAATATTGGCCCGTACAGTGAGTATTAATGCTGGTGATAAAGTTCTTTTTCTTTGAAGATACTGAAATAAAATTTAGCCCAACATTTTTCTAGTTTTTTGAAGAATTTTCTCGAGATCTCGAGCAACAAACAAGGAAATAATTATACGTAACAACAGTTTTTCTGCTAAAAAATTTCTCAAAAATAGTTATTGACCGTAAGATGAATTTCTGAAGAAAAAACGCTCTTTTATGGTCATCGAAATGGAAAATTGGTTAGAGAAATTCCCTCTATCTTATTCTAAAGATTTATTCGAATCGAATCAATACGGTCTTTAGCAGATGCTTTCTCTAACAAAAGGAGAAGATTCAATTATTGTAACGATTCCCAGCACGTACCTTGACTATTTTTCATCTCTAAGAACTAATTTCCTAGTTAATACCGTCACTTTGTGTTGGGGAGGGGGGGGGGGGCGAGTGCGAAAACATCTTCGTGGGTCGATTTTTCTCTTCTCTTGAACAATATGCACGATCCGGAATCCTTTTGATAGAGTTTTGAGAAGTATCGAGTACGAGATCCATACTGTTCAAAAATAAGTAATTAAATAAATCAGGGATAAAAGATTTATACAGTGAATCTATTTACTTGGATAGTATTCGGCCTTTCATTCAATGTATTCATTACTTCCCATGCGGAAGCACAAACTTTTTCTGCACGTATCCGAGCTGTTTACGAAGTCTCTTTAAAAGTCGATTTAAGTATTATGATTAGGGCTAGGATTTTTATATGCTCTAAAAAAGCTTCAAATACGCTCTATATAAAAAATGCAATTATGCTGTTAAAAATTTGTAAATATGCCCTATAAAATGCCCCATAAAAATATGGCCTAAAGCATTTATCATTCCTATCTAAAGTAGCATTAGTTTTAGCAAAATAATATGATAATGAGAGGTGTTGATGCAGTCTAAATTATTTTGAACCATTGCTTATTTTTGTATGAACAAAAATTCTTCGTTTCACTAAATAATCTCATGCAGCCAAAATTTCCCTTTGAGTACCGTATATACTCATGTATAAGCCGACTCGTATATAAGACGACCCCCCTACTTCAGAACCACCAAAACCGCAATAAATTGAAAACCCGTGTATAAGCCGACCCCAAAAAACTCCGTGCATTTTAGAGAAAAAATTCTTATTTTCATGCAAAATGGATAGTTTGCGGAGATTTACAATAGAAAATGATTCAAACTTTTTAATCCGTTTCTTCTGAGTCTCCAAGCTCATCGTAATCCATCAGATCATCATAAGGGGTGCGGCATCTTCGTTTTTATCTTCATCTGGGCTGTCATCGCCATTGCACTTTCAAAGAGAATATCATCTTCAGTTCCGTCCATCGCGTTGCTGACGCAACACTTTTTTGAAGGATCGGCAGAAACAGAATTTTTCGCCTCATGTACTCATTGACACACTAGGTCATTATCAGGTTTCTTCAAGGCACCAATTTTTGTAGTTTCTTTATCATCGGAACTCATCCATTCGATCCACAAATTCCTCAAATAGTCTTTGAGAGGCTTGTTGAGGCTCACATGTAAAGGCTGTACAATTGACGTTAGCCCACCTGGTATCAAAGCCAATGATGTTTTCGATTTCTTTGCCTCGGCTTCGACATTATCCGTTTCGTGGGGTGTGAACATATCCCATACCAATAATGCTGGAGGTCGATATTTTCTCTTCAAATTCTGACCCGAGTAAAAGCCGATTCCCCACGAGGAACGAATTTTTCCACAAAAAAAAACTCGACTTATACACGAGTATATACGGTAAGTTTTTCCCTAGAAATTCAGAATTAATGTGCGACCATCTATATGTGAAAATACCTAGCCAAGTACGGTATTTAGCTTTAGAAAAGAATTGCACAAAATTAAAATAAATAAATAATTCTTTTTATGAAAACTCAAAATTTCCCACAAACGCTAAAAATTCCCCCCATTTACCAATTTTAGCCAATTTTTCGCACGCGTTACCATCATTGACACCGATTCAAATGATTAATCCATTTACAGCCACACACCAGTGTCGTTGAAGGGCTAGTATTTTTATGGTCTAAAATTCAATGTCATTGCTGATTGGTTGAAAACCTGAATTTCAGGATTTTTTTACCAATCAACAATGACGTTCCATTTTTAGTGCATAAACATCCTAGCCCTAGGAGCTCTCGTCAGGGAACGAGAGCCGAACAACGCCCACGTTGGGAATCACTGCTCTACATGCTTTTGGATCTTAAATTTAGTATCCAGCCAGACACCTAAGTATTTACGGATGCCTGTGCAGTGTCAAGTCATTATTTCATTCAGGGCGATGGAATGTTCCAGGGGGCGATAGAAGCAGCTAGTATAGCATAGGATCGTATGGGTTAGATTGCGTTGGGGGGCGATGGGAGAAAAAAGGTTGGGAAACTTTGATGCAGAGAGCATAGTTTCCCAACAGTTTTGGTCCCATCACCCCGTTCTTCAGAAACATTTTTCTCCCAACGCAATCTAACCCATATGATCCTATGTTATACCCGTATCTTCTACCGCCTCCCCCGGAACATTCCATCGCCCCCCTTTGCGTTGGGAGAGAAAGGTTCAGGGGCGTTAACGCCCACGTTGGGAATCACTGATGTAGAGGACACTATCAGGAAGGCAAATGCGGCTACACTAACATGCTGTACAAAATATGCTTCCCCAGAAGCAAGCTGTTACAACAGAAATCTCCTTTATAAGGCGATTGTTCATCCAATTCTTCTCTACGCATGTTCTGGATGGACAATTGGATATTTAACGAAATTGGCAGTAACATATGGTACTGAATAAACCGGGTGCAACGTGAAGTTTTTATGTACCGTTTAACTTCAGCAGATTCAAATACAGATTTCTATATGAAACTTTGAAATATATATTTGACACATAAAGTCATTCATTATTCCGTTTGAAAGTAAATTATTTGTAGGAAACGAAAATGGCTTTTACGAGTAGTATATCATTTTGTGGAAATACATTTGACTCTACTACAATAAAATAGCTCAAAAACCAAAATAACTGCACTCATACATTTGTACAGCGCATGGCACAGTTTCTTTACTTTTTACTCCACTGAGTGCTTTTATTTTGTTTTCGAACTTTTTATATTATATATTTATATTTTGTCGAAATGTCTACAATATTCTATAAATAAGACATTGACATAGAAAGGAATTGTGGGAAAGGGAAAGAGAAGAGAACGTTACGCATATTTTCAGTTTTATCCGAGCATTTTTATCTTGTCTAGAAATTTGAAAATTCCATTTCCTTAGGAACAATCAGCAAACTTTGACAAACCCGAGCTTTATTCTTTTTCCGTAGAATAAAGGGGGGGCGGGATAAGGAATACGACAGTGTTTCCATAGGGACAGCACGGAGAGCAATTTTTACAGGCATCACAAACTTTGACAAGGACGTGCCAATCCACAAACTGTTTTCAGTTTTATTCAACAGAATCTATCTTATATGCAAAGACAGAGGGAAAACACAAAATAAAGAAAAAATATTATTTGTTTTTGAGAGTAGGAAACGTTGTATCCAAGATGAGATTTTTCGAAATTGAATGGCTCGCGAATTCTTTTCAGTTATTTTTGATGGCTCTCAAGTATCATCTAAGCGAGCGAAAAACCACATTTTTTCGCCATCTTATCGACATTTTTGGAAACAAGTTAGTTCGTTTCTGAAGATGTGAAATAGTTGAATAAATTGGAGATGTGATTGACGGCTTGTTATGAGACAATGGGCATTGTTTAGGGAGACAGTAAGTGGATACAATGTAGAGATGATGATTTGTGGAGGGAAAATTCACAGGCCTCTGCGGCGAATCGAATCACATTCTCCACGCAATCCCTACGAATGCTCCAACCAATACGCTACAGAAGCACTCATACCTTCTAGCCCTGGTGATCATGACCTTTAGCCGTTTCCAGCCTAAATTAATCCAAAATTAATTTTTCCCTTACACTAAGAACCACGCATGCTTAGTTATAAAGTGCTGTGCGGTTGATAGGGATTTGTTCCAAGTTTTCTACCAAGGAGGCTCAAATGCATTATCATCAATTGCTGTGCGACGCTTTTCAGAGCAGTCGCGCTTACTGCCTGTTAACATGGGGATGCTACAACTTAAGGGTCAGTGAACAGTCATCAGTCTTTGAATTTGAATCAGTGATGTGTGTATTAAACAGCATGAAGGATCTGAGTGGAATATAGAGCCTTCGACACTGTATCGCTGCAGAATTTAATTTAATAACAACTCACACACACAAATGCTACTTCACGCTTTGCAAGAGACGGAGCACTGTTTGGGCATCTGCAGAGAAACTAATAGGGCTCACTTTGAAGTTTATAAGTTTGCAAATAAACTTGAGCCCTCAAGCCTCAATTCATTCAAGCAAGCATCAAATTGCCTGATGCAACTGCAAATCATAATTAATCATGGGTGGTTCTCTCCTTATAAGCCATGTCTTTGGGATATCTTTAGCTCAGACATCCTGCATATATATATTATATCGTTCTACGCATCACGTAAGGTACGGTAACTTGATACAAGATAGGAATAATGATTTTTTTGGAAGGAAAATTACTGGATATTAGTCGTATTTATTTTGTCACTGTCCAGTTCAGTGCTTATATGCTCCAAGGAATGAAATTACCAGTTATAAAATAGTGTATTGGTTAGTACATTGGTCTTTATTGTGAGGGGACTGTGATTCGATTCCCCGCAAAGGTCCATGAGTTTACTGTTTAAAAATCATCTCTACATTGTATCCAGCTGCCTGATTGATAGAGAGGGGCATCTCCATAAATTAGCATTGTGTTATTGAATCATACAGCAAACACCATCTTATCAGGAATGGAAATATCTTATCAGAGAGGAGGAATCTATATTACATAGACAAATAAGATTCTCACTGGGGAAAATAAGACAAATATTATTTATAAACATTCAGGAGTTAACTCTGGATATCTCATTGTAGGGTTGTGAGAACTGTCTATTATCTAAAAACATACAGCAGGATCAATGTCTTATCTAATCAAGATGAGGAATGTTACTTGTTTATGATTTGACTAATCGCAAATAAAAGTACTCAAGACATCTAGTATATAAGGGGTGAATACACACAATTATGCTGGTTGACACGTTTTCTGGTGAGGAATATGCTGGAAATTCATTGAATTTATACTTTCATAGCTCGGCAAATTTTGGTAATAAAAGAATGGATTTTTTTTCTGGTTCACATGTCAGTACATGATTTTTTTTAAATAAATTAATTTTTTGAACCCAAGGACCAAACAAAAAATTTCATATCAATAATTTTTTGAATAGAAAATTATATCACACATACGATAAGAATAGAAGATTCAAATTACACACACGATAATATTAGAAGATGATTTTTAAAAAAAAATTGAGACCCATAAACACTTTCAGCAACACTTTATTTGAGTTTTTGTTCAATGATGGCAAGAAAAATATTCAGCGAAAACTATTATAGACTTACAATTTAGTGCACGAATAATGTATGCACATAAACAATGCTTGTGTGTTACATTAATCTTCGTAGCGGCATAAGACAATGATAACTTTCAGTGAAGCAAATATTGAAGAAATTTATTTTTCGCATGAGAACCGCATCACAATGAAACAAACCATATTTCTGGTTCGAAATACTATGTCAAAAAATTTTCAAAAGTGTTAAGATGTTTGTAAGAAATATACAAATTTAAAACTACACGTATACAAATATCAAGAAATTTTTACACATAAACAGTATTGTTATTACATATATAATCAAATTAGAGATAATAATGCCGCATCTGAATGAATGTAAATATTCCAAAATTTCCTGTATGGATAATACCTATTAGATAATTTTGTTTTTTTCTCCAACGTGATAATAATCAGGTGTTACAGTACAAGTAGGCGAAACGTATATAAACAATTTTTAATCACTAATATATTTCAAAGAGAATTGAATAGAAAATCAAATTTCTCATTAAAAAGTGCTTTTATCAACATTAATATCATGATCATATTATTTTCAATTATATTTTATACAAAGTTAAATATAACATTTTTCGATTAATTTCATAATTTTATGAAAAATGTAAAATTCATATAAAAATTCGTACTATTAAGAATTATGTACGTGTTATTTTGAAGTAATTTACGTATGATTTTTCGAAGGGAAAAAAGGAGTATATGAAGTTGAAAAAAGGAATAAATCAAAAACGTAATTCTGAGAAATGCACAAAATTTTATTCCGGTTTTTCCCTCGTAATAAAAAAAAATACTTTCCGAAATATTACTAATAGTAGTAATACTTTCCGAATGTAGTTAATAAATATTTAAATTAAAAAAATAGATTACAATTTAAATAACTAAGTTTAAATTTAATTCAATATTTAATTAAATTTTAATCAATAAATTATAGTTAAAATTAAAAATAAATAGTTACAATCCAAATAAATAAGTGGCCTCTTCATTTGTGTGAGTAATTAATTCATGTAACGAAGAATCTGTTTAAATATCGCATAGACAGATACACCTGGAGAAGCACCTATTGGCCAAAGATACACAAATACAGATACAAAATTAGAAACCACAACAGGCAAATTGTCCAACAAAGAGACTGGAATTTTCCGGCGTACCGTCCGTTCAATTCCGTGGATACGTACCAAGTGTTGATTCCCTTTGGATTATTCTGGCAATAGTTTTGCTTGTTTTATTTGAAGAAAATCCCATTTCTTTTTGTGCATGTCTATGAAAACCGGTTTGAACATTTTGTCAATCCTTTATTGCTTTTTAAAATTTTTCGTGACTTCAAGATCGTTTGGTAAAATCTTGATCGGTCTATTGAAAAATCGAAACATCAGTTATGAAAAAGTGTCTATGAAGTTTTAATAATAAGTGTATGTTACAAATTCAAATTTTATTTTCATAATTTAAAAAAAATTGCATTCACAAATAAGCCGGGTGTTACAATAAAATTTTCCGTATACGTTATAAAAAAAATTCCCATTATAAAAAGAAACGTAAGAAATAAAAAAAAAGACCATTATAATATAAAGTGTGTCTATTTGTTAAGCTCAACCTGAGTTTAATTTGTCCAATCATCTAACCTAACGGCTTTACAGGGTGAATCCGACCTATCCCGCTAAATGAAAGAAGGTTGATAGATGAGCCCAAGTGGATCTTGGAACAACGTCCTCACCAACCCGGTCCTATCTCAAACCGTTTTCGAGTTATGGTGGGTAATCGATTGTGAAAAAAAATGCGTCAAGTCTGAAAAAAACAGAATTTGTGAAGTTTCTGAAAGACCTATACGCAAACTAAGCACTTATTTGGAAAGAACAGAAAAGGTGCTATAAGAGGGGTGACACCAATTTCGTCGAAGTATCGGAAAGATCTGTAAACTGAAAGATTGGCAAAGTTCAAAACACCGTCGATTTTGTCGCCAAAATCTTTAATCGCCAATTCTGCAAACACCCTTCTAGCAACATTCTGTCAAATTTGCCAAAAACTTGTGAATTGCAACAGCTTCCGGAAGAGCTTACAACAAACCGCGTATCGGTTTTCTGGTGCAGGGGAAATTTAGTCTTTTGTTTGCAATACATCACTGAAATCAGCGTTTGTCGAAGTACAGTAGATATTAGACGAAAACTCGGAATTGGTGGTTACAAATTTTGACGACAATTTGATTTTGCACAAAAAATCCTATAAGGTGACAACATTACCTCTATCTACAGCACATCCGTATTTAATGGCGAGATACAAGCGCTGAGAGATCAGTGAAATAAAAAAATCGAATTATCGCCAAAAAACCTACTAAAATTACTTCGACGAAAGCAGACTTTCAGTGACGTATATTGCAAACAAAAGACTAAATGCCTCCTGAACTAGGAGGCCAATTTCGTTTATTCTAAGCTTTTCCGAAAGCTGGACGAAAGGGCAAACTTTTGGCAAATTCTACCGATTGTAGCTAGAAGGGTGTTTGTGGAATTAGTCATTATAAAAATTTTTGCGACAATTCGATTTTGAACTACGCCAATCATGTAGCTCGCCATTAAATCCAGATATTTCAATGAAATTGGAATTACTTTATACGATTTTTTCCTGCGCTTTCCAAATGCGCGCTCAGTTTGCGTGTAGGTCTCTCAGAAACTTCAAAAATTCTGGGTATTTTCAGACTTGGTACATTTTATTTTTTTCATTATTATTATTCACGATTATCCACCACAGCTCGAAAACGGTTCGAGATAGGACAAGGTTGGTGGGAAGGGGACGGGTGTTTCATGATCCCCTTGGGCTCGTCTATCACCCCTACTCCCTATTTTCGTTTGGCAGAATGGGTCGGATTCACAATGCATTATCTGATTAGCACATTTACGGTCATATATTTTTCATTAAGAAATGATCATGTAAATGATCAATAAAAATCTCTAAATATTGTTCCAATGCACTTTTTTATATATTTTTGTAAGGATAATTAGGATGGGAAATGAAAAATATCACTTCTTTGGAAAGGATGTGTTTATTTTCATCGATTTATTTCTAATTTTCTTTTTTTTCCATCATAATTTATAAACTCTGCGCCATCTGGTAAATTTTTCGATTTTTCACTTTCGCTAATAGATAATGACTTGAAAAGCGATTATGAGCAAAATTTTAACGAGTCTAGCATTAATCAATATCATCTTGTTCCCAATTTTTCGGTAACTCTCTAGAGTACCTGAGTTTAAAAATTTTACGATTATTAGGAACATTTCGATCGTTTAAAGTTCCGGGATTTGCCCATTATACAGCTCATTAACAGTTTTTCCTCAGTGGGACTCAATTAATTATTATTATTATTATTGAACGAAAAATCTTCTCAATGCATTTTTTCTCGAAACGATCAAAGTATAGTATTTAGCCTAGTAATTAAATCAAATAAAACTAATAATTTATATGTTACGGTAAATGGGAGAAATCAGTTATTATGTATAATAATCTGTTATTGTTCAAAACCACCAATCGTCTCGGTAGTTTTGATAAATTGATCACAGTTACCAGCGATTATGCATCCCCCCCCCCAAGCGTAGTTGGTAAACTTGATAAATACAAAAAAAATATATCACTTTTACCCGGCGATTGTTCATACTTTAATACTTGGCTGTTTTAAATGAGAGTTCATTACATAGGGGGTAAAATCACATAATTTGTTAAATAGGGGTTAGTTATATCGAGGTCCGATTGTAGAAATTGTCCGATTGTCAAATAGGAATTCGTAATATTGGTATCTGATCGTATACACACAAAAACCGTGCAAAACTCTGATAAATCAAAAAATTGTTAAATGAATGTTCGTTATATCGGAGTACGATCGGCAAATTTGTTGAATGAGAGACCATAATATCGTGGTGGGATAGAAAAATTTGTAAAATTGGAATTCGTAATATAGAAGTCCGATTTCAGAATTCATCAAATAGGAATTAATTATAAAGCCAGGATTACACTATAAAAGTTTGATAAAGGTTTTTTTTTATGAAATGAAAAATACAACCAATAGGCTTGCTGACTGTGCTATGCATTTTTCAAGTTTTATCAAAGAACTTTTACAAAACTTTTATAGCCTAATGCCGGCCTAGGAAATATTTCGGGGATGCTCCGAAAAATTCGTTATATCAGAGTTCATTATATCCGGTTCAGACTGGCTCATAAGTACGGTAATCTAAATAATAAATCTTATCCTGGTAATGAGACCAATTTATCATATTCATTGATACGAAACGGTGATTATGCATAATAACTGACAATGGTAATGAATTTAGCAGGATTTATCATTGGAGTGATATGCATAATCGCCGGTAAAATGAAGTTTGGGAAATTTATCAAACCTTACCATAATGATTGGCGGTTATGTATAATAACCGGTTAACCACAACAGAATTATCGTAACATAGACATAAACCATAATACTGATGATAGTTTCACACGAAATCTAAGAAAAAGAAATATCAATAGTATATAAATATTAATTCTGTGTATTCCTTATTACAAGCGATTCACAAAGAATAGTTATTCCATCTTTTTGTCTTAGGCCGGTATTACACTATAAAAGTTTGATAAAAAATCTTTTATAAAACTTGAAAAAACCCAATAAGTCTATTGATTTTTTACATTCACTCGAATGTAACCGATACTTTTATTGGTTCAGTTTTTCAAGTCCAATAGAAGAACTTTTCTGAAACTTTTGTAGTGTAATGTCGTTCTTAGAAATCGCTAGGTATTCTGAGTACATAGGAGAGTCCCTTTAACTTGAAAAAAAACCTGTGCATGGAGAGAGTTACAGCTGTGAAATTTACGAAACAAAATGGTGGACTACGCCCGTTTCGATGCAGTGTCTCTCTCTCTCTCTTGCAGAGAATTTCGGAAGTTGGAAAAACTGAGAATCTAAAACTGATTAAAAAATAATGGAGCCAAACTTACACTTAGTGTAAAAGATATAGAGCATATCATTTAGTTAGCACAGAATGAGATGCAGTTACCCTATGGTAAATAGTCACCTGTAAAATGTCTAAAATATTACTGTGCTGGCAGGAGACGTTTTGGAGGAAAAAAACATGTACCTTACAGAATGGGTGATAGCCTCTTCGAACAAATTTTCAATCATTACACTTCACTCACAATTCAGAAACTAGATGGCAGGTGGCAGCACTATAACAGGTACTACACGGAAACAAACTTCACTTTAGGTTCATAACATGTACACGGACCTTCCAACATGTACCAGTTCGTTAAAAGTTCCGCAGAGGAATATGGACGAGGTGCATTTGTGGTTTAGTAATAGTATTAGTAGTCTCTTCGAACACACTCGACACTAACTTGCTCTATTATGTTATTTGATTGCATTAAGCTGATACAAATGCAAACTCAAGGGCCACAACAGGCAAAATGCCTAACGAAGAGGCTGAGGAAAAAATAAATACATAACATAATAATGCCAGTAAAAATACGAATGCCAAACAAACTAAAAATACAGCAACCCCCCCCCTCCCCCGCAAAATAAGGAAAAACAATATTCACATCAACAATTTAATACTACTTAACAGTACATGCATCTCGTACACATCCCTCTGCGGCATTTAAAACGAATCGGTACATGCCGAATGTCTGTTCCGACTGTATGCATATTTGTATTGCGAGAATTGTGCTTGTTTCGTGTCCTTGCTAGTACTGTAATATCTCTTCCATATTTTGAAGTGAAGACGGTGAATTTTTGAATTTTTTCATGTTATGTAAGCATCATGCTGAAGGTCTGCCTTCTGTCTGCGGACAGCCTTTTTGTGAAATGGGAGATGGCTCACATTTCCGTGTCGAATTTGGAAAACCTCACCAAACCAACTTGAGCTGACCACCACTGTGTCGTCGACGGGACTCAAATCTGAATCCTCGAAATGAGAGTCCAGCACGATGACCCCGCGACCACACAGCAGCACACATAAAAAAACTAAAAACTGTGAGGAGATTATATCATGAATTGCTCATAGAAGTTATGGTTGTTTTCTTCTCAAGTCTGGATAACTTCTCGATTTACCCCCAACATGAATATCGTATTTCATTTTAAACATGTCCATATTGTGGTAGAATTCACAGCATAAGCGTTATAATACACGCAATTAAGTGGATAAAATTTTGCATATATATTTCTTCAAAAATAATTATTTTTCTTTTGAAGCATTGACACAGAAACGAAGCGCATTTATTTTACGTATTTCAATGGCGACTATTCACTTTTCTTTCCCAGTTCACCTCGGCATATCCAAAAAAAAAATGTTTACTTTAATAAAAGGATATCAAAACAAATTTCTATTTCGATTTTTTGCTTTATCTTCCTTTGTGTTTTCAATTTCCAAACGCAAACTTTCAAAATTCACAGCTGGAGGCACTGCCTTTTTGCTGCATCACTTGGCATTGTCATTTTACTGTCATCTAATTTTTATAGTTGTAGCTCTCTTCCTTTGCAAGTTATTTCGGGTTAAACACTGTACTATTCACCTTATACGGGGTGGTAACTACCGACAGCCGAATAATTTCACACGTGATTCCTTGTGAAAACTAATATAGGAAAGTATTTTCCGTTTTCAGATCGGACAAATATTAAGTGAGTTAAAGGCTTTGAAATTTTGTGACGTGTCATTTTTCTAACGGTCAGTTATGTGCCCAACTCTCTGAACGAAGGTATATTTTACCGCCAGCAGCGGGTTGTCACTTTTTGAAAAATAACCGAAATATTCAATCTAATTAGAGATGCCAAGTTCGGCCATCTTTCGCGTTTGGCACTTTTTCCCTCCATGTTATATATTATAACCTTGTTATAACGTATAACATACTTCGTCTCCTATATGTTGGCAAATTTCTCACCAGATTTGTAAAGTGTTAGCCAAATGAGATCTGTTTGAAATTTTTTTTAGCCAAATAAACACTTTTTTGCCAAAATGTGGCAATTTGTTTACCTTCAATATCAAGTCAAACTTTTTGAGGGAAGGTGCATACAGTGCGTACGTGTTTACTGCGCGATCGTTATTTTACGTTGACGTTTTAATCAGATTACATGTTGATCAACATTTCTAGAGGCTGGCGTTGTGAGATGCAAAGAACATATTCTGATTGACTTGTAAAAAACGTTTTATTCTCTTTCCTGAAAAGTGTGAGGAAAAACAAACATGTTTTTATATCTCTTTCGTCTTCTGGATTTCTGTGTGGGGGTTAATATATTTTTAGCATTTCCAAAAACGGCAAGTTATACGTTTGATGTACGAATAACGTTTGAATTTGAACGTTGTATAAAATTACGTTTATTATTGGTGAATTTGGCAGGATTTTGAAGTGACGTCATCAATTTTTTTTAAAGTGTTATAACTCATTACTAATCACTCAGATCCAAAAACAAAAAAAAAAAACACTTTTCTATATTAGTTTTCACAAGGAATCACACGTGTAATTATTGGACGGTCGATAGTTACCACCCTGTATAATACGTATATTGTATACCTGAAGTATTTGAAAGGAAGTATATACTATATTTGCTTCTAATTTATATTCCCTGATGTGTTCCAATCATGTCGAAATTTTCAAGAACTTAGTATATTATTATACGAACAATGAACAATTTGAACAATAGTATAAAACGCTCAAATTTTGTATAAAAGTCAATATCGATATTAAAGCAATATATTATGAACATGATACACATCAATTGGTATCAAATAGCAAGCAATTTTGTTCTGTAACTGACACGTTCTGAAATTGCGACACACATTACTATACATTGTAAATTATTTTTCATGCGGTACTTACGCTGCATAAATCAGCTGAAACTGATCTTTTAGTATGATCTGCGCTCAGAACAAAGTTTTTATCAGCAGAAGATCCTCTCATTAAACACTCGTCATCCGCACCGAATCTTCATCCTCGAGATTGTTATTAACAACGGTGATGGTGTCCCTGCTCGTTTGTACGGCAGAGGTTTGGGTACTCGGAACCACACTGACCGTCGACGAATGACGAGATTCTCGCCTCCTCTTCGACCATCTCGCCAGAAAAGAATCCCTCCTCAGAAAGTTTTCGTACAACCTGGACAATCTGCTCTCGTAATGTTCCGTCCGGAGGTATTTATTCAGGACTAGAGAGAGCGCGAGGATGTACAGAGCGAGGACGACGAGGACGTACAGCAACGCGCTGGACTCGCTGTTCGCGTGCATGTCCAAGATATCCTTGTGCACAGCTGGTCGTTGTAGGCGGGTCGTGATCTTCGTCCTTTCTGTCGTCGAGATGACCCTCATCTGAGTAGTATCGGCGGTGTATGCGAGATCAGTCAAATTCTCCATTCATTAAGGAAAAACGATCGCTTTTGCCTTCAGAGGCAGTTGCGCATCCATCAATGCTGAGGTCACCTGAAATAATCGAGTAGAGAGAAATTAGGAATTCGATACCTGCTCCAGCCACTCATAAAACACAGTGCGTTATGTTATCCCATATGTAAAGCACACTAACCCTCTCAGCGGCATTTGCGATTTTTCTCGCTTCCTTAACCCTTTGATCGGATTTTAACATTTCGCTGATCCCCATTATAACTGCCACAGAGGAAATCACGAAATGCTCTACTGCTACTAAACAACGCATGCACCTTGTCCATATTCCTCTGCGGAATTTCTAACGAATTGTGTTGGAATGTGTTTTGTGCGTGTAGTGAATCTTCCGTGAAGTTTGTTTCTGTGTAATGCTTGTTATGTGTAGTGCTACCATCTGCCGTCAATCTTTCAAACTATGTATGAAGTATAATGATTGTATAGTATACCGTTGTAGGCCTGTTTCTCTCTGTGGCGAGACTTTCTCAAAGGGGAGATCGGCTCTCATTCGCGTCTCGGAGTTGGGAACCACGGTAAAAAACCAACTTCAGCAGACCAGCACAGTGGCGACGGCAGCGGGGGGGGGGGGGGGGGCTTGTATCCATTTCTAACGAATGGATACAAGCCGGAATGTGTGTGTACGTGTCGTGAACGTAACGTGAAGTTTGTTTCTGCGTGATGCCTGTTATGTGCAGTGGTGCCATCTGCGCTGTGAAACAAAAACACCTCAACATAACATAAAATACAACCCAAACAGTGCATGATTAACAATTTACGTTGCATAAAACTATCACATTGAAACATGAGCACCCTTTCAACCGTTTAGACGCAGCCTGAGCTGCAAAAAGTGGCGCTCATATTAAAATGTGATATTTAAAAAAATTAAATGTGAAAAGACTTCTAGTCCACCCTTCATAATTTAAACTGTCTAGTCAAAAAACAACTTGCAAAATATGCTTCATTCGTTCTCCTCCAAATGATTTTTTTAGTTCTGGGACAACAACAAAAATTTAACTGGGACAATAATAAAATAGTCTTACTTTCATAGATATTGCATCACAAACTAGGCAGTGAAGCGACTTAGTCCGAGTTGGATTTAACAGCGTGTGCGTCGTATGCACGCCCTTTGCCCCGGCTTCTGAAAGGTTCCGAAAACAACCTCAACTTTACACCTCTTTGTAATTTAAGGGACCCCAATATTTCCTTTTGAGTCCGGAGCCTCAACCAAACCGACCTTAATCTGCTTCTGGACTTCGATTGCATACTGTGATAAATCATAAAAGCCTACTAAGAAATTTTTATTAATAAAATTTTAATTCATTTTGGAAAAAAAAAACAATCTACTTATTATATAGCATTCATTATAAGAACAAATTTTGATATATTTAGAATTATAGAAAGTGCTCTGCGTACTCCAATATGTTTTCTCACGTTTACGTCGATGTACTCTTAAGCATATACGAGAATTTCACTATTTAAATGAGGTTTTTGCTCCCTAGAGCAACGAAAAAAAAGGTTATACACCAGAGATACTCGTAAATATTCATTCGAATCAAATCGGTAGCGTCTCAAAAGCAAGACAAGAATATTAAGCGATCATTGAATCGATAATGCAAGGAATAAAATACATTTGAAAACGGTTTAAACGTTTCCTACATAAATGATGAAGATACAAATGCAAATAATGATATGCAAAGGGTGTTTAACGCGGGGTAAGATTTGCGATTATGATATGTAATTCGTTTTATTGTACGATTAACTCATTGCAATTGAGTCAATGTCCTATGCGAAATTGTAAGTTGAGTTTTGTAGCTGGAATATTTTCTACTTAATAGGGGAAAAGTGGCATTTCTCACGTCTCGGCAACGCTGAGTAATAATGTCTCTTCTCGACTGATAGAAATATTATATGCGGTTGAAAGAGAGTTTCACGGGTGTCGTCGTCAGTATGAGTTCATTTTTCTCAACGTTTTCAATGTTGCTACGGGCTGGATACTGAAGATGATGGATACTGGATTAGAAGATTTTCGTTTCTAGATACAAGTCCAAGAAGAGGTATCCAGAGTAGGCGAGACATGGCATATACCGCTATTAACTCTTTACTCGACCGTATTGGGACATTGTGTATTTTTGAGCTCATTTAGGCATTGATGATTCTAAGCAACTCCTAAACATTCCATTTTTATTTGTGAGATGTTCATGGATAAATAACCATTATAACTACCAGCAGAATGACTCAAAGGTACGTTATACAAATACATGTCTCCTATTTCTTGACAAACCAAGCAAGAACGATTTTTGACCCTTGCATTTTGGAGGTAAATACCCATGTACGGAAACTGGAATCCCGTTACAGCGATATTTTTCGTCTTGTTTGGAAATGTCTCTACGCTAATGTCAAATCGCTGTCTCTCGATATAACGGGAGTCCATTTACGATACTCATTGAAACAGACAACTAACTGATACACGAGTGTCGTCTGTATAAAAGCATACCTGGTTTCTTCGAGTGCGTCCGGGAATCGTTTTTGCGTCGTTGTAGACTGCGCAATGACGTCAGCAGCCGCCACTTCCAACAACTCTTGTCATTTTTACCTAACAAGGATATTCTTGTAAAATATTCACTCTAATTATTTTATTCCTGTAACTTTGTATATTTTATTTATTTTTGTCATGCTTCTTTGAGCTTGTTAATCTGAAGCTCTGTGTATATTCTTTTTAATATTGTATTTTTAACATTTTTTCATTGTCTTTTTTCGTCCAACATGTTTTTGAGAAGGCAGGCCTCGTTTAACAAGTGTTGGCATTTTTAATGCAATTAAGCATAGCCACCGTTCAGAAACGCCTACACTTTCCGGAAGCCGATTTGTAACAAAAAAACTGATAGTAAAAACTGATTCGAAAATTTTGAACTTGGGCGCTGTTACACGTACCGTGATTCACCCTTCTTCATTTCCTGTTCTAGCTGAAAAGGGAAATTCGCAGATGGCCATAGGTTAAAGGTCAACCCGAAAATGCCTGAGAATGGAAAGAGATGAGACGACCTAGATCCCCATCATCGTCCCTTAGCTGCTTCCCCGTGTTTTCGGTCGCAAACACTACGTTTTTCTCCTCGGTCGCAAATGTCCCGGTCGCAAATAAGACGACACGCACTTTTCGAACCATGCATGGGGTTCCCCCTGATGAAGACCCACTGCATAGGTTCTATTTCACTCTCATAAAATTCAATTTTTTTCCCTTTTTCTTAAAATAATTCTTTTTTGTATATATGTCTACACGCACACATATATACAGGGTGATCAGCGAATAAGCCCTTATTTCAAAATTAAATATCTCTACAACAAAGATCAATAGAATTATGCGGTAAACGGTACGTTTATTAGCAAAACTGTAAGAATGTTGTACAGAAATTTCGAAAATTTTGGTTTTTTTTTTAATTTTTTAAAATTAAAATAAAACAAAACTGGAGATTTTTGGGGTTCCGAAAATCCTCATTTGTATGAAGAGAAACCACTGCATTCGCCTAAAGTTACTGCATGGGCTGGGGTATGCTCCAGAGGCATTATCGGCCCCTTCTTCGTGCGAGAAACGATTACTACTGAACGTTACGTTACAATTTTGGAACAATTTGTCAGCACACATGGCGCATACCGCAGCCCATGCAGTAACTTTAGGCGAATGCAGTGGTTTCTCTTCACACAAGTGAGGATTTTCGGAACCCCAAAATCTCCAGCGTTGTTTTTTCTTTTTTTAAATTTTAAAAAATTAAAAAAAAAAAACTAAATTTTCGAAATTTCTGTACAACATTCTTACAGTTTTGCTAATAAACGTACCGTTTACCGCATAATTCTACTGATCTTTGTTGTAGAGATATTTAATTTTGAAATAAGGGCTTATTCACTGATCACCCTGTGTATTATGTTGATATAAGGATGTTGATGATGATAAAATGTTTATATATAAATATATTATCACACTTATATTTCAGCTGCCTTTGGGGCTGATATTCGTTTGATATTTGTGAACTTGTAGATTGTTTTTTAATTCGCTCAACACTAGGTTATATTTTTACTCGATTATACACACACACATATTTTGTATCATAATTTGTTTTGTTTTTCTTAAATACATATTTGTTGTATTATTGCATTTAATACCTTTTCTGTAATCACTCCTTTTTGCACAATGTACTTTTTTCCGTCTCCCTACGCCTTTTGCACCACTGAGTTTAAATATTATTTTCTTTCTCTCTGTATTTACCTTTGTCATTTTTTTTTTCTCTTCGATGTTGCCTTAAACTTATGTATTTATTTGTAAAGTAATTTTCTGTACAAATTCTGAGCTCCGGCCTAAACGAATAAATAAATATATGAATTTAAATATTTGTTGTGTATTTTTTTTTACTTGCAAATAAAAATTCATTCTCATACTAAATTTTCCTTTCCCCATTTTACTGTCAAGTCATTAATCCTAGAGGCATACTTCCAATTAGAAAAATTATCCGAACAACGAGTGTGTGGAGATAACTCAAATGCGCCATTAATATTGCTAGGAGTTGGTTCTTAACATAAAAATGAAAAATGAACTCTTTATACGGACACCCTGTCCTCAAAAACCCAAATAAAATGTTGCTTCCCTGTCTCTCCTGAGGCCAACAAAAATAATTTTCATTTTTCCAAGTGCAACAAATATTCGATGAGATATTAGAATTCAAAAATCGGACGAAAGTTGCGGGAAAAACAGCATAAATAATGGAAAGAAGCGTTTTTCCGTTAGTTTTTGCTGTTCTTTCCCCAACTTTCCTCCGATTTTTTAAAATCAAATATCTCAGTGAAGATTGCACTTAGAAACGTGGAAGTTTTTTTTTGTTGTTGTTGTTGGCCTCAGGAGAGACGGGACAACAACTTTCTAATTGGAAGCTAGAGGACAGGATGCATATATTAAAAATAAATTTTTTTGGATAACTATACAGCCCCTTGCAACATGAATGACGTATCTGAGTTTTACACGTTTTTATTTGGATAATTTTTTTTCTAATTGGAAGTATGCTTCTACAATAAGCGGTTCACCAGTAAAATTCAACAACAGGAATTAAGTGACCACCCTGAAAAATATCGCAACAGCAAAAGTCGTGCAAAAGTAATCGTTGTATTTCTTTCCATTTTAGGAAAATACTGATGTTGAAATTGAAAATGACTTCTTTACATAGTAACTAATTTACTTTTTGAAAATATCTACATTCATGTACAAAAAAACTGGACTAACAAAGCAAACGCAGGCACACAATCCCCCGGGAAAGCTCCCATTCGTAATTTGTTACTAATGGTGTTTCTTTCGGCTTCGTACGCTATAAGAACAGTATCAACAGACACGCACGAGACTCTGAGAAGCCTTCGTAATTCAAATTATTCCTCAGACGAAACTGAGACCTTGAAGAAGCTGATGATGAAATTCCTTTTTGGATCCATTTCCTTTTCTATTTCCCAAGACAATGACTTTGTTTCATTACTTCATTGTATTCATTTCTTTCTCTATCTACAGAGAGATTCTCATCTCCATCATCGAAGATGAACTTTATCAAATTTTCGATCGTCTTTAACATTATCTCATTATTGCAAATTTAGAGAATTAAGTACATCTGATAATTATTACGTTCATTATTAATCATTCGTCTCGAAAGCACTT
Source organism: Pholcus phalangioides (assembly GCF_987345545.1). NCBI lineage: Eukaryota > Metazoa > Arthropoda > Arachnida > Araneae > Pholcidae > Pholcus > Pholcus phalangioides. The sequence goes on along the minus strand of NW_028301608.1, from coordinate 88,194,757 downwards.
GGATAGAAATTTCCAAAGAATAAAAGGATAAATACTAATTGCTTTTTTTTTCTTGTTTATTGGACTAAGACGATTGAACGGCCTCTTTATTGGAAACTTGTCTTTGAAATGAACTTGGTATTGTGTGCACAGTCAAACTCTGTTATAACGGCACCACGGCACCTCGACTATAATACCAATCAATCTATATAGGGGGTCATTCAAGTATTACGTCAGCAAGGGGGGAAGAGGGGTTTATGAAGGTTGCTTACGTCATCAACCACCCCTTTTTGAAGATATGAAATATTCTAAGCTGCTGACGAAATTTTGCTGACGGGGGGGGAGAGGGGGTCAAGAATGGCTAAAAATCTGCTTACGTAATACTTGAATGGCCCCATATGTAAAATTAATTTTCTTCCTCTCTCTCTCTCTCTCTATCTATCTATATATATATATATATATATATCTGTGTGTGTGTGATCGTGGCACGTGTTTTTGCTGGTGCTATTATCTGTCTTCCAAATTTAGAAGAGTGAAGATCTTAAATCCGATGGGTTCTGCCTTTATAGGCATACGGCAAAGTGGGATCGACGCAGTGATCGTAAATACACAGCACTATAAACAAACAAACAACACTCCCGACAATACACTGGCTTTTGGAAGAAGTTATCTACAAAAACAGTCTCATAAGCAGTCTACATAAACAGATATAAGACTACATAATCTACATAAACAGAGTCTTTCCGCAGAGAGCAGGCAGGCCTACAACAGGATACTAACAAAACATGAAAATTCAAGCATTTCCATCTTTAGTGCAGTGGAAGAACACGAAACAAGCGCAAGTCGACAACATAAATACGTTAGAGCCAAGCATACACTCAGATCATACATTCCGGCATGGGCCGATTCGTTAGAAATTCCGTAGGACAATGTGTACGAGGTGCATGTTCGGTTAAGAAGTAGTAGTCAGTCTAACTAGGATGCCCTACGAAGTGCTTAACAGGGGCATCTAAAGCACGTTGCTTAAGGGCAATGAGGTGCTCGATGGAATTCGGTGATGTTCATCATAGGTGTTCATTAATATAATACTCCAAACAAGTTGCATTCACGAATTGGCATTACGCTGGCTTTGTTTTAATCATGTATCTAAGTTTGGTTGCTTATTGTACATCCTCAAAGCTTACTCGACATCACCAACAAACGCCCTGCAAATCTTGGCTGGTCTGCCTCCACTAAGATATATCGTGGAGTACGAAGCTAAAATGGGGGCACTTCGGAACAAACGCAATATCCAACTACAAGATGCAACTCACATCAGTCACACTCAAATCCAAAGGAAAATCACCGGATGGACGAGACACCCGGCAGAATATCCTGATGATAGACAAATGTCTGCAGATCCGACTGACACTGAACTGTTTAAAAAACCCTATTTCGACATCTATACCGATGGTTCAAAGACGGAAAATGGAGTTGCAGCAGCTTTTACTATCCTTCAGAAAGATGACATCTTCTACAGATGGTCTTGTAAATTGAATACCAATAACACAGTATTCCAAGCCGAACTTTTTGCTTTACTTATGGCTATTAAGAAAGCGGAAGAACTCCAGAAGAGAACATCTATCTTCACAGATTCACTTTCATCACTCCACTCAATCAGGGATCCCCTGTCTCAACACATCATCGCTAGGCAAATCAGAAAGGTTCTGTGTGCCAATCCTCAAATCAGTCTCAATTGGGTGAAAGCTCATGCAGGAACATATGGGAATGAACAGGCAGACCAACTTGCAAAAGCTGCGACTGCAAGAGTGACGTCTGACTTTTCGCTGCTCTTCCCTAAGTCATGGGCAAAGAACATCTTATCTGAGGAAATGATGCAGAAGTGGCAAAATCGATGGCAGACAGAACGCAAAGTTGGCAGGAAAATATATGCTCTCCTCCCCACAGCAAGATACGGATATAGGAAATTGACCAGGGAAATGGTTATATTCTTTTCCGAACATGGTCCTTTCCCAGCATATCTGGCGAGATTTCATCGACAGACTGAGAAATGCAAATGTGGCGGGGAGGGCACGGTCATCCACTACTCTACAGCCTGCCCGTTCACCAAAGACTTCCACTTACAAATCCCTGTTGCTGATACACAGTCTTGGAAGTTGAAGGTCTTCCAAAATCCTGGCAGTTATAATAAGATTAAAAATCTTATCAACTTTATGGAAAATAATCAAGAGTTATACATCTTCCCGAGACCTATGGCATATCAAGACAGAGAAGATCCCTTGGACTCTGATTCGGACTCAGACTATGTACCATAATTGCGACGTCTTTCCTAACCCCATGTGCTATAAAATATGTATAGTGATATTTTAATGAAATTTATCATTGTCAGTGATGTCAATATGTATTCTTTCCATGTTCATATATATTTTTTGTATCCAAAGTATCTACTTCAGATTCAATGTTTAATAATATCCTGTTTGAATTTTTCTGCTCTGCTTTGATGGGCTGAGCGCAATTGTTGATTGAATTATTGATTGAATTTTTTTTGATTGAATTATTGATTGAATTTTTTTTTTGATTGAATTATTGATTGAATTTTATTTTTGATTGAATTATTGATTGTGATTGAATTTTGATTGAATTTTATTATTACTTGCATTGTCGATTGAATTTTAATTTTTTTTTTTGATTGAATTGTTCACAAAATTTTTATTATTGAATCATGCGTAGTTTGCAGATGTTGTCCTGTAAGCATAATTAAATTTTATCTCATTTCATGTATATTTACTATGCATGTTATATACTATTTAATGCTTACATAATATCATCATGTACGCTATATATCTTACGTTTCGTGGCATCGCTGTTTGTCTAGATCATTCCCACAGCCCATCTGTTATAAAAACTCTGACGTTGTACCCGGACACCTGCTTATAAGCACATTTTATATACTTTCTCAACTGCTATGAAACGCCATAATTTTTGTTATTCATCAATATATTCATGTGTTCCAATGTATACCACCGGTGAATCCACTAGTGCGCAGCTGAACTTTGTATGTTCAAGTGAACTTTGTAATTTCTTCGGACTTGATCTCATCATTAGGACTATAATAACCAAATCTAAACATGTCTCTAACTGGCAATGAAAAGTCCCCCCCCGGCTCCTTCAGTCTTGTGATATTATTAACACCAGCAATTGATCAATATCGATAATTCCCACTTACATATTTATAGTTCATTGGACCTGAATTTGTACATGTATCCTGTTTTTCATGTTCTATTTGCAGATTCGGACCTATGAAAAAACCCTTCCAACAAAAGACAAGATGAGTGAAGTTGGTGTTGCAGATTGGCTGATGGTTGGGGACAGAGTACAGTGATGATGGCGGATGGCTCGAGATGTTTTTGTTGGCCTCTTGCGGGCGATTCGCCCGGGCTCCTTGGCGGGGGTTTCCGGGGACTTTGGGGGTGTAATTGCCAGGAGTCGGGGGCGATGGGGGGCCTCGGCGGGATTGGGTCCTGTGGCTTACGGGCCGGGGATGCCTGCCGGGCCCGAACATCAAGATAGTTTTTCCAGCATGTCCCAGCCGCTGGGTAATCTGCCTCAGAGCTGGGCCATGTTTGGTGTTGGTGTCTGTATTCCTTTCCGTGGGTTGGAGGTCGGACAGTGGTCTTGGTGGCTAGCGGGGCATTTTCTTTTTTCCAGCATGGCCCAGCCGCAAGGTAGCCTGCTTATATCCCACAAGGGACAGAGCGGGGGCCATGTTTGGTGTTTGCATGTATCTAAGTTGCAAAATGGTTGGTCTTGTGATAATGGTCCATAGACGGTGTTCGCGTCTGGGAAACGTTTTCTTTGCTAACGCATTACACTCACATGATATTGGAAATCTTAACATTATGGTACTTCATCTGAATCCTAGATTTTCCAGGAGGTGCTGCCATCTGTCTTTCAAAGAGTAAGATAAATATCAAAGTATGAATAATTGTTTTAAATCAGCGGATTTTTTCTTTTTTGGATGTAATTTCTCACTGTAGACTGATTATAATGAGCGTGGCGGTCTCTTATTTGAAAAAAAAAAAAAGTTTCTCCGCAGAGAACAAGTGGACCATCAACACGATATTTACATAACAAGCAAAATTTAAAGCATCTGCTATTTTCCCTTCAAAAAATGGAAACATAGATGGCAGCACCGGTAAAATACGAAACACGCATAATTATGACGACATGAATACGTTGTTACATTTTCTTCTAAATTAATTCCTTCAGTAAGATAAATTAAGTATAAAACTTCTTCCAAAATCAATTATTGATAAATTTCCGTAATTTCAATCAAACCGCGACATATTTTTAAGGTAAAATTACTTTTGATAAAACACGTTTTGTACAATTATATATTACTATAGGCCACCACATTGGCCCGCTTGTTAAGTGCGGTAGAACGGCGAACGTGCCGCGGAACCGCCATTAATCGTTTTATTCAGGTCAATTATATATTAAATTTTCCGCCTCGTAATTTACTAATAATAACGTGCGGTCATTGCATTAACTCATGCTTAATCATGGTAATAACATTCCATAAATATTTTGAATGATTCTCCTTTCTCTGAAAATCTATCCACGATATCCACCGAATTACTAACAAAAATTAGGGGACCATTTCCTATTAAAAGCAATCTCATTCAGAAGACGTATTCTGTAACCTGACAGATTCTCAATTTATTTTATGCATATACTTCCTAAGCCATAATGCATTCTAAATTAGTTATACCACTACTACTAAACCGCACCTGCACTTCGTCCATATTCCTCTGCGGAACTTTTAATGACTTGTACATGTTGGAATATACACGTGTATTCCAACATGTACCAAGTGTTGTGAACCTAACGTGGAGTTTGTTTCCGTTTAATGCTTGTTATGTGTAGCTCTACTACCCATTTCTCTATGATTGAAGTGTGATGATTGAATAATTGCATCATTGTAGGCCTGTTGCTCTCTGTGGCGAGTCTTCTTAACGGAGAGATCGGCCCGCATTTGAGCCTCGAAGTTGGGTACCACAGAAAAAAAAACTTAGATATGAAGTCGAATCCCGTTATAACGAACTCCAAGAGACCGGAGAAATCACTTTGTTATAGTGAAATTTCGTTGTAATTGAATTCAAAGTTTTTGCATTGTTCCTATGTAAACTTATCTGGAGGATTAGCGAAGTGTTCGAAAAAGCGCCTTCTTTATTTCGCTATATCGGTATTCGTTAACGGAATTCGATTGCACCACCAAAACATAGAAATGTAACGGATAATGTAAAAAAGTTTCGTTAAAAATACAAAAAATAGATCATAAATATTGCTGTAGCTTGAGAGCTTCATCGAGTTAAGGCACTAAAACAATGCACAGGAGAGAAAGAAAATCAAAATTTGCACATTTTAAACACATTCTTTGAAGTATATTGTACGACTGATATGAGAATTTTATTCTACAATTTTAATGAGGAAAAATGTCATTCACGGTGCATGTTCTAGTACATAGTTTAACAACCTTTTTCGTCCCGTCGCCCCTTTCTTCAGAAATTTTTTTCTCTCATCGCCCCCAACGCAATCTAACCCATAGGATCCTATGTTATACCCGTAACTTCTACCGCCCCTTGGAACATTCTATCGCCCCCAGGGGGGCGTTAACGCCCATGTTGGGAATCACCGTTCTAGTATGTCCGTAAAATAAACAAAAATATATTTCCGCAAAAAATTATACACTATTGTCCACTAAATATTGAATACACTTGAATTTCAACGCGACGGTTTTGGAATATAATCATTCATTAAAAAATACGCATCACATAAATACAGTACGACGACAATCTCAATCGTTTTCAGTCTCTAAGGTGATATAACAAAAAATTTTTGAATGCCGATAAGAATGAAATTACTGTATCCCTATTAATAATTAATTGTAGTTTTTGTAATAAAATTTTTAGTTCATTTCTTCGATTTACAGTAAACCCCTCTTTTACGGATACCGGGGGGAACAAAAATATTCGTCCGTAAAACAGAGGTGACTGTTAACACTCTATGGTTCCAACCCCCATGAAAACATGTTGGTTTAAAAATCGTTGGTTTAAAAATTGGTTTAAAAAACACTTAAAAAATTAAGTGAAATTTGGAAACGTAGAATATTTTTTTTTTCGTTGGCCTCAGGAGAGACAGGGTAATTTTCTGATTAGATTTTTGAGCACAGGGCGTCCGTATGAAAAGCTTTTTTTTTTTAATTTTAATAACTATACAACCCCCTTGCAACATGAATGACGTATCAGAGGTCTTACACGTTATTTGGATACATTTTTCTAATTGGAAGCATATGTCTGCAGGATCAACGGTTCGACAGTGAAATGTCGTACGTGCTGTTGCCTATGCACCCTATGTAGTCGTATTTTGTACTGAAAGGGCACTAAAAATGCACTTTCTAAAATTCCCAAAAAATTGTTCAGAAAATAAACTGTTTTAACCCATAATTTACCATTTTCCCCTTTTTGGGAGGCTTGTTTTCATTTCTAATTGAGCAGTGGAGTTTTTAGTGTTAATAATTATTGTACCAAAATTTAGAGCTGACTGCTATCAATGTTACAAACTCAATAAAAATACTCTAAAACTTTTAATTAATAAATAATTTTACTTAAATAAAACTTTTCTCCCCACCCCAAATAGTTTTTCCTTTCCTATTTCACTCATGTTATCATAAAATGTGAGGGGTTCTGCTGTAGTATATTAACGTTGCTATTCTCAGTATGCTGTATCACGTGAGTACAAATTTTGGCCAGTGGGTAAGTTCCAGAACTTCACTAGGGCCCGTAAATCAACTAAAAAAAAATACTTCATATTTCAAACTATTTTTGGACTTCATTTATGAAATGCTGACTTTATTTGTAAGAATGCGGTAACAAAACAAGCCTTGGGGAAATCCTCCACTACTCATCAGCATTCGTAATACATATTTGCTGTGAAAAGCATACGAAAGAAAAATTATAATACTTTATAAAAGAGAAAAATGATGGTTTTTTTAAAGAAAAAATATAATAATAAAAAAATTACAAGAATAATAATAAATAATAATAATAATGATGATATTAAAAAAAATATTAAATAATAATAATATTAAATAATAATAATAATATGAAAAAAAAATTACTAAAATATTTAAAACACCATATTCGTTCTGGAAACACCTCTACTGCAGAGAAATGGAAAAAAGTTGGAACACCAAATATTTAAGATCCAATATTGCAAAATATACTAAACGCTTTTTCCCAACCGTACAATATAGATTGAAGCGACCTTACTTTTCTTGTGATTTCTATCTCACCCAGTTTTCAACCGGATAAGGAAGCCTCAAATCCTAAGAGATCTGGTAGAGAGTGACTTGTATGCAGTTGTGGAAAAGAAAAGGAGGATCCCGAACATCTAATCTTTGAGTGTTCAAATATGAGAATTCAGAGAACTGCAATTGTGTGCACGCGATCTGCGAAAACTGTCAATCCAATGGCCACCGGTACCATCAAAATTGGTGTACGCGAAAGAGAGTGTGCTTTTCGAAGATTTGTTACATAGCATTAAGAACCCAGGCTTCTGATTTCTTTCTTTCGTGTTGTTTCTATCATATATATATATATTATTTCGTTTTCTTCTTCTTTTTACATACTTATATTCTACTTCTTTTCTGTATTTATATGCTTACTATTTTTTTTTCACTCCCTCCACTATTTTTTTCCCTCTTTTTATTACTTTTTTCGGTTGTTTTTATTTTCTTCAATTATTATTGTATTTTTTATTACTATTATTTTTCATATTACTGTATTTGTTTTTCATACTATTATTATTATTATTATTTAATATCATTTTTATTATTATTATATTTTTTCTTTAAAAAACCATCATTTTTCTCATTTACAAAGTATTATAATTTTTCTTTCGCATGTTTTTCACAGCAAATATGTATTACGAATGCTGATTGTACCATTACATATGGTGGCCCAATGTTATACTGCGCGGCGGTGCATAGGGAAATGTTTTCATGACAAAAATATTGAAAAACAAGCTTAGGGATTTCATTTCTAAATCCTTTCAAAGTTCCCAATTTACATAGGGGATTGTAGCCTTTCAAAATTCAGCGTAGTTTCATAACACATCACGTTCTCTTATCGAATAAAACAATTATTTACTTAATTAGCACGTAATATATAAATCTCTACTATTTCAGCAATAATCCCGTGATCATGATTAAATTTCGGACACGTGCATTTTTCATAGAAAATCGCGTAACTCCGAAATCGTGCAACTCGGAGTAGCGTGACTCTATCTGGAAAGTTAATATTTCAAATGGCATGACTTTCTGTAAAATAAATGTAAAAAATTATGTTATATATACGTATCAACAAGTACTTACATCGTCGTTCAATAACGCGTACTGCTCGTGCACGCGATTGTCCGCCCGTCCATCCGCAATAGAGAAGCGAGTATTTATTCTATTTCCGAAGAGATATAGAGCGGGGAGAAACGCTTCTTGGTGCAACTGCTCTCGGACGACGCTTCTTCCGGAATGCATGTCCCGGAGCGTTTACGGAATTATTAAAACGGTGAGGAGGTGGGTGGGAGAGGAAAAAGCCTTTTGCTTTTCCCCCTCTACCGGAATGGGAAGTGGCTGTAAAGTGTGTGGATCAGGAATAGTGCGCGATTCACCAAGAGGAGAATGTGAAGTCGGTAGTCAAGAGACATTCCCTCGCTCTCGCTCTCCAGAGGAACTGCAAGATTTACTGATAATCATGTTGTGACGTAGGCCTTGTAGTCCGGGAAACCTTTTTCGTCCGGATGATTGATGTGGGTGGGGTTTTTAGCGACGGAACTACTGAGATTTGGATTTTTGTTGTTGTTTGCGTCGTGGTAGCAATTAATCTAGATATTGGATGACTGATCAAATAAACAACTGATTTTTCTTTTGGTACAAAAAGCGGTGGTGAAAAATAACTTTCCTACTTCAAAGGAATGTTGAGTGCGCCCTCCTGCTTTAACCTTTTAAACTATCCGACTACGTTGAAAATGTCATTTCGGTAGATATATACGAGTGACATTTCACATAAATTAATTTATATTTTTATGAAAGCCCTATTTGTTGTGATTCCAAAACAGGTCTTATTTTGTATACATATGAGGCTTAAAATCGAAGTTACGTCCATGTAGTGTTGCACGTGTAAGTAATCCGTGAATAGCAACTTTAAACGAAGAATGCTATTTTTGGAATTTTACTAGAGTTTGAAACATTATTTCGTAAAATCTATTCATTGTATTATTACAGAATTTCAATATAATATTTTGCTACATATTGTTAAGGATATGAACCAAAATCTAAGGTCTGCCACATATATTTGTCTAATTATAGTGGTTTTTATGCACGATATGTAAAATGAAATTTCAAAAAATCCACACGTACATTAACAGATTTGAGTGTAACTCGAGAGCATACCATACAATCCTTTAAATTTTTGTTCAAAAATTAGCTGAATGTACAGTGAAAAAAATAACAAAATATTCCATTCATAGAATTTTTAGAATTGGGTTTGGAATATCACATAAATTTTGCTTGAAATTTGACATTTTCATAGAAAATGACGTGAAGGAAGAGTCCAAAATGTATCATTGCTTTCATCATTTGGGACACTTTCTATCAAAAAAATGTTATTGAAGTTCATTTCAGTAAATGTTTAGTCCATTTCTTTCTTCATTTTATAGAAAAGTGCTCTCGAATCTAGTCGGATATCTTAAACCGGAAGCCGGGGGGGGAACAACGCCCCGGCCTGCGGGCCGCCTAGAAAGGTGTTATACGATATCACAACACGGTGGATATCTAGGCTGATCATATTCCCTTCATAAAAATATGGGATATCTCCAAATAAATTGTCAAAGAAAATCAAAGTTGCCGTTTACAGCAGGGAATCTTTATTAGAAAAACGAAGTTAGAATCAAACTAATGTTAAAGAGATAACTTATTACAAACTTAGTTCTGAGATTAATTTTTATATTAAATCACTTTAAATGTGATTTTTTAATTATTTATTTTAGTAATTCTGAGAAATTATTTTCCTTCTCAATATATCTCGAAAAATCATCTCTTTCAATAATCATGCAATTATTCTTTTATTGATTGTGAAATAATTTCTATCAGAAAGTACGAAATTATTTCTCTCATTGATTTACGTTATTTTTCCACTAATTCTGAAATTGTTTAAAAAATTCTACGATTATTTCTTTCTTCAATTCGGGAATTATTTCTTTCATTTATTTTAGAATAAATTCTTTCACTTATTCTTTCTAACTAATGAAAGTTTGGTTTAAACTTTATTTAACCCTTACAGCGTCTATGACGAGATATCTCGTCAAACTTGTTGCCTTTCATTTCAGCAATACTAAAATATCTCGCCTTCTTAAAACCTTCTTATTTCGGCAAATTCGAGTCCCAGCCACTGAGTTGAAGTTGTTTTTACAATAAAACCAAGTCATTGGATGGGGGTCGGTTTCTGTTCAAAGTTTGATAACAGAAGGAAAGTGTGACGATATTTTTCCTTTCTCTCTCTTCGAGGTATTATAGGAATACATGTGCACATCATAAGAAACAGAAAACGATAGAGTTTTTTTTACTGTTATTTTCAGTATTGGGGGGGGGGGGGAGAGACATTTATCAGCTCATGTGCAATCGCGGAAAAAATACTCTTCTTGAAAATAATAGGTGGCGATATCTAGAAGGTTAAGTTATTTCTACTGTAGCAGTTATAATACAGATCAGGAAAATTTTAAAAATGACTTAAAGCAAAGATGCTCAACTTGAAGGAGTGCGGGCCACTTACTTAAATGATCTGGAACAGTGCCGTGGGTAAATTGGGTGATTTGCAATTTAATTGGGCCGTTTGAGTGCTCTGGAACTGCGCCGTAGACCACTTACGTGTTTCGTAAATATAACTCTGTATATAATATAAAAATGTAACTCTCAGTTCAATTTTACAAAATCAGGTTTGAGGTCGCGGGCTACATCAGATGACTCCGAGGGCCACATTTAATTCGCAGGCCACGGGCTAGTCATGGCTAAAAGGGTTAATAGTACTTAATGAACATTTAAATCCTCATGAGGCATAATCTTTTTGGGGCTTCCACCAGAAACAGATCTTTCATGGATTTAACCCGCGCAATTATTTGATCCTGTGCTGTATCAATTTTATTATATATCACTCTCGAATGAATTTCCGATTATACAGGGTGTCCTGTAAGTGCTAATGTGGCCTTTATCTCATTAATTGGCCGTCGTAAGAGGTATAATTTCTATTTAAAAAAAAAACGGTCAAAAGAATTTCAAAAATTATTCTGTGCAACTTTCCAGGGTAAAAAAAATACATTGCTGTAACAAAGTAAAAAACATAAATTTTTATACGGGCACCCTGTCTTCAAAAATCCAAACAGAATGTTGTTACCCTGTCTCTCGTGAGGCCAACAAAAAAAAAAGTTACAAGTTTTCTGAGTGCAATATTCGCTGAGATATTCGAATTCGAGAAACGGAGGAAATTTGGGAAAGGACAGCGTGTAAATGAGGGAAAGAAGCGTTGTCCGTTAGTTTTTGCTGCTCTTTAATAACATTTCTCAGATTTTCGAATTCAAATATCTTAGCGAATATTGCAGTTAGAAACAATAATTTTTTTTTTCTGTTGGCCTCGGGAAAGACAGGGCAACAACTTTCTAACTGGAAGTTAGGAGACAAGAAGACCCTATACAAATTTATTATTATTATTTATTATTATTATTATTAGTATTATTATTATTATTTATTTTTTTTTTTGTTTTGTGACGCCATTTTCACTCTAAAACTGGTAAAGTGTGATTTTTGAATGTCGTTTGAACATTTTGTTTAAATTGAAACTATACCTCTACGACGGACGATTCAGGAGATAGAGGCCGCATTAGCACTTACAGGACACACTGTATACATGGAGTTTTTATAGCATAAAAAAAGTGTTATTTGCTCACATGAAATTGCTGGACTCAAGAGTTTAGTGGAAGCCGGATTATATACGAACAGGAATCGCTGTCGCTCGAACGGATGAGTAAAGCCGGTGACAAAGATGGATTGGACATCTTCACGAGGAACTGTCAGACACAAAATTGCCGTCAACTTTTACCGGCCTGCTTTAAAGAGACGGTGGTATTATTGAAAAGTTTTCTCTCATATGGTGAGGACACACGTGATGAATCGATCATGATATTATGTGAAGTCTTAGAAAAGAAAATTCACGGAAATTATAAGGGTGTCCGACAGTTACGTAATTCTGATGAAAGAAATGAAAAGTTTTAGATTGAAATCGCAAACTTTTACCGAAAAAGCAGTCATTCGGGCGTTTTTTTGTGAATTACGAAAAATAATAACATTAAGATTTTCATCTTTGATAAATTCCATCTCCAGTGGAGCCTCCTCTAACGAACACCTCCCGTTAACGGACACTTTTCTGTGATTCCCGGTCCCCTAAAAAAAAGGGCTTTGATGTGTTTCATTCCCCGTTCGCGGGCACTCGATAGTCGACGGCAAAATCAGGAAAACTAATTTTTTTATAAACTCAAATTTATTAGTTTTTGGTCATAAACAGAGAATTTAATACATTCAATTAAGATAATGTTTGATTCCAAGATCGTGTTTGCGAATATGATAAATAGTTAATTAAATTAATTACCTAATTCACTGAACATAACTATGGTCCAGGATGGTGTATATTAGTGATTTCCCCCAACGTGGGCGTTAACGCCCTCTGGAGTGTGGCGATAGAATGTTCCAAGGGGGCGGTAGAAGCTACGGGTGTAACGTAGGATTCTTTTTTCTTTTTTTTTTTTTCAAACCGAGCACAACTCAGGTCTATCGCCATAGGCAATTTTCTACCTAGTGAGTTGTGCCGGAAGTTAAGTGTGTGTACCTAACAGTTTGAGTGCGTGTCTAGTGTTGTGTATGATTTTTCAGTGCTACCATTTATATCTCAGAAGTGAAGTGAGTGATGTGTAGTGACTGAATATTTGTACTGTTTGTAGGACTGTTGCTCTCTGTGGCGAGACTTTTTAACGGGGAGATCGGCTCGCATTTGCGCCTCGAAGTTGGGAACCACAGAAAACCAAAACGTAGGATTCTATGGGTTAGATTGCGTCTGGGGCGATGGGAGAAAAAAATTCTGAAGATGGGGCTGTGGGACAAAAAACTATGGTGTATACTAATGGCGGTAAGGCTAATGTTTACTTTATTTGTTAATATGTGTGAAGGAAAGCTAACATTTACAAGATTGAAATGTTACTATGAATATTTTCACAATTATTTTAATTTAATTTTTATTGCTAAATATCTAAATATGTGAATTGTGCGTGTAACGTAGGGGTAAAAACAACTAATTGGTTTAATTATGAGAAGAAAAATTATACATTTTTCCATATTTATCAGACTTTTCAATTTTATTTGGGAATTATGCACAATCGGGTAAAAGTGATAAATGTATCGAAATTTAATCAAATTTTCTTAATCGAGACGATTGGTGATTATGCCTAACCACCGGTGTGTGACTCTTACAGCAACATATACATTTCAATATTATAATGTATAGGATCCCATTTTGACCTTTATAAATGAGGTTCCACTGTATATCGTAGCTCCCTATTAGTGGACACTGCCCGTTAGCGGACAAAAGTTTTGGTCCCATGGGTGTCCACTATCCAGAGATTCTATTGTACCAAGAATTTAAAAATAAAAAAGGAATTTTCGGTGAAAACTTCTGGCTGTGAGGAGTACCTCAAAATGTTATGAACAGTGGTCAGATTGCAAACTTTGGTGAATTGCAAGGTTCAGCGCATCAATCTATATGTTAGCAGTTCCTCAGGAATATTAACGTGGGGCGCGTTTGGTTTAATAAAAGTGAATTGCAAGCGCATTCACATCATGGTCATGGCATACTTTGATCTGTTGTTGAACAAGAATTTTTGTGCTTTCACCTCATAACCAGAACAGCGCTGAAGCTTGCAATTCACCAAACTTTCATCAGTTACAAAGTTATCGAAAAGTCATTTTTTGCTGAACTTGGTACATACAAATAGCGCGCGTTGCTGAGTAAATATTAACATTGTTGTGTACTTTTCATGCACCAAAATATGGAACGGAGATGGCAGCGCGAATAGAACATGAAACATGCCTGAAAAAAAAGGTTTTATTTTATTTTAACTGCAATTTGCAGTAGTGCCTCATTTGCAGGATAAACATGTTGGGGAAAATCGAGAAGCTATCCATACTTAGAATTAGACAACCATAAATACATTTTATGGGCATTGTATAATATTTCATCATGCATATATATTGTTTGTAATTCCATTTTTAATTGGGTTGCTGTATTTTTGAAATATATGACATCCATATTTTTGTTATGGGCATCTTTTTCTCAGTCACCTCGTTGGGCATTTTGCCTGTTGTGGCGTTGTATTTGTATTTCCCACCATAAGGGATTTTAGCAATACTTGGCAGCAGGGTTGTTTGGTTTAAACCACGTTGGTTTTTTTTCAAAAAATTAAATAAAAGTGGCCTAAGTATCATATTTTTCCTTTAAAAGTATCATATTAGTTCATTATTAGCCAAAATTTTTCATTTTTACCACATTTTATATTCTTGGGGTATATCTTTAAATGGCCTAAGATGGTATAAGTGGGTTTTTTTTCAAAAAGTCTCACAAAAAAGTGACCTGAATATATATATATATATATTTTTTTTTTTTCATATGAAATATCTTAGTTATTCATATGAAAATATACAGAAGCCAAAATTTCTAAATTCTTAATACATTTTCCAACCTTTGGCTACATTCTAATGCTCTATCTTTAGCAAATTCGTGTGAATAAGAATTGCATCACACATCTAAATGTAATGGTGTTTTATCTCTCAGGGTTTTTTGTTTTTTTCCTTCACAAAGAAACAGCAACAGTAGTGACACTATCATGCTAGGGGCACACACACACACAGGTGGTCTTATAATCCAATAAAGACACCAGCTGTCCCTAAAGGACAAAGACTAGTGTACTAGTAGTTACATTACCTCACAGATATTTTCATTTTCTTTCCCATAAGAAGTAGCACATCTCCTACTGTATATAGTCCCAGTCTTAATATTCAATAGTTGTTGTTTTTTTATACTTTCACTGTTAGGCCCAGTTAATCAGGGTTCTACTGTATAGTAGTAATAACAGATTTATGAAAAATAATCAGCTATATACAGGATGATTATAATTAAAGAGTTTTGATTCCAAAACTATATAATAAGTACTGGTCAGAATGACTTGAAAATTTGCATGGATACTCCTGAAGCAATGGAACTTTCTTTCGCAAAAGAAAAAAAAAGTGCAAGTAGTGCAAAATGTGCAAGTAGATGATGCTGTACTTGGCCAGCAGTACAACCACATCATTTCGGCACTTCCACAGCATCAGTGTGTGGATAGAACAACTTCTATCAAGATTCACATTGCAATACCAGCAAAGCAGCTGCTGAAGACCCATTTTGACAATAATAGGATGGCACAACACCTGGCCGGCCATCAGTTCACTTGAAAAAAAAATTGAGTTAACCCTTGAAACTTCTGGCTGTGAGGAGTACCTCAAAATGTTATGAACAGTAGTCAGATTGCAAACTTTGGTGAATTGCAAGGTTCAGCGCATCAATCTATATGTTAGTAGTTCCTCAGGAATATTAACGTGGGGGCGCGTTTGGTTTAATAAAAGTGAATTGCAAGCGCATTCACATCATGGTCATGGCATACTCTGATCTGTTGGTGAACAAGAATTTTTGTGCTTTCACCTCATAACCAGAACATGGTGGACAGCATACTTGACATTTCTTGAGTAAGTTATAGTTCAATTACTTCACTTTTTTGTGCTGTTTCCATGAATTATAAAATCGTGTAATTCTATAACTAAGTTATCATTTTGCCATGACTGGCTATTGTTTCCATTCTGTGAGCAAATTTCCCACGTGTTGGATGATGTCATTAATTTTACATTTTTAAGTATTTTTTTACCCCTTTCCTTAATAAAATCCCATTGCCTCAGCAATATTCATGTCAATTTTTAAGTCATTCTGACAATCGTTATTTTTTTCTACAGTGTTTTCAAATCAGAACCTTAGTTATAATCACCTTGTATATCGTAAATCATCGCTAATTAATCTGCATTATTTATGCTTCATTAAATACATTATATTCACCTAATTTTTATTATAGTTTTTGCAAAATAGCTTCCTAATTAAGCAGACAGTAACTGGAGAAAAATATCTTTATATTATATGATTAATAATATGATTGAAAGAATTTTCAAACACACACAAAGTAATCCATTGAGTTGAGCAAAAAATAATTAAATTGAATGATTTTTCAGAAATTTTATTGTTTTTAATGTCAATATCATTTAAAACAAAAAACCGGTTTAAACCAAAAAAACGGTTTTTATCAACCCTGCTTGGCAGTCTACTGCGAAAATTGCTGAAATTATCGTTTACCTTGACGTCATTTTTAGCCATAATTGGATCCCATATCTGTAATAATGATTTCCCGTATTTTTTCTTGAAGAAATATGTTCAGTCTAGCATATACACTCATAAAATACTTTGCATTGGTATGATAAATACATTTTTTTTAATTACGTATCAATTTGGAATGCTAAGTACGCAACAAATGAAACAATGTTGATTCTTTCTTGTTGGTTTAAGGAAAAATTGATAAAATTCGAAAATTTTGAAGACAAACTATCTAAAAAATATTACCGTTTAATAGTCCTAGAGTATCTCTCTCTCAGTGACTTTCAGGAATAAATTTCAAGCAACGAAACTTCAATTCTAATGATGGATGCTTGACGACGTGAAAGATTATGCAATATTTGCATGACAGGAATAATGTGACGGAAAATCATAATTGGTGATACGGGGTTCTAATCACCAAACTTTTTTTTTCAAGCACCTGGCAAATGTTTTTAAATTAGATTTTTATTATTGTTTGGTTATAATATACTGTTTAGAGTAATCAATAGTTTTAATTGTTTGTGATATGCTACTATTTACAAAATATTTTTTTTATTATTTAAAACAAAACGAAGAATTTTATAGCAAATATACATTACAACGCATACATTATATTTAACATTTCAAACCTGATAAGTTCTACAGTAGATGGCAGCACACACATTCATCATGAACTTGGTATTCTTAACATCGAGCTTATATAGCTTTTTATACATGTCCCCTTTTTGACGTACAGTCTTCCCCCCCCCCCCCCGTATTCGCGGGGGTTACATTCCTCAGGTGACCGCGAATACGGAAATCCGCGAATAACCGAAACCATAGGTTTTTTTTGTTTGGCTCGTTTATCATCATGAGAAGAGCAGAGTGACGCAGAGATAGAAGGGAATGTAAAAGAGTATGCAGGGGGGGGGGGGGGGGGGGAGTCGTTGGCGATGTTTTCTGAAAGAACGTGTTGTGGTTTCTGTTTGCTGTTTTTTCTTCTTCATCATGTTTTTTCTTCAACATCAAGTATGTCGGTATATGTTGACAAGGCTTCCTCTACTAATCTTCCTACATGTAAAGAACGTACGTCATGAAAATAATCTATTGCTGATTTGAACTTGCGAAGCACTTTCGCTATGTTACTATATTACATGGTGAATTTGTCTTCTACTTAAGATCTGTCACGGCTCTAGTTATGACAGTAATGACATTAGTGATAGTGAGTAATTCTTCCATACCTTCAAGAAATTTTATGCATTGGCATCTTCTATTGCGTGCACAATCATCTCCATTGAGTGGCGTGTATAGTGAGCCTTGAATGCTCGCTTTACACCCTGATCAAGGGGCTGAATGATAGATGTTAATTAGGAGGCATATAAATGACTTCCACACCATCAGCTTCGAACACATTGACCTTGTCCAGGAGCATTATCCAGTATCAAAAGAACTTTAAATGACATGTCTTCACTCTCAAGATACCTCCTGATTTTCGGAACGAAACACCGTTTAAACCATAGTTTCCCAACCTTTTTTCTCCCATCGCCCCCCAACGCAATCCGACCCATAGGATCCTATGTTATACCCGTAGCTTCTACCGCCCCCCCCTTCCGGGGGTGTTAACGCCCACGTTGGGAATCACTGGTTTAAACCAATCGAGGAAAAGTGTTTTCATAGTCCAAGCCCTTTTATTGTTCATCCAAAATAATGGGAGCTTTGACATCCTTTCTCTTCTGCCTCCTGGTCGGCAGAGGTTTGTTACTTTTTTTTACATTGCGCCAGCGATTTTTACATTGCGTAATCCGAATCGTTTCTTAAACCTATGAAACAAACCTTTACTTGCATAAAATTTTGATGAAGTAGACGTTTCACCAGCCCTTCCCTTTATAAAAGTTTAAAATGTTATCGAATTTTCCATTATAGCATTTCAATCAATTGGAATACCTTTTTTGTAGTAGTCTTGTACACACAAAAAACAACATTTTCAGTACCAGAAACACATGGATCTCGTGGGCGATGCAAAGTTTTCGCTGCCCCAGGTGCAGCTACAGCCACGGCTGATAGAATTTCATATTCCTTTTTCTTGATATATCTCACCGTAGATTCGTTGATTCCGTAATGGTGGACCATAGCAGCAATTGACTTACTTTCGCTAAACATAGTCAATATATCCAATTTTTCTTATAAACCTTCCATTTTGTTTTGTCTTTCCGAAGCATTATCTGTAGCACTAGAAAAATGAGCCATCCTAAACACGCACAACTCAAATTTTGTAAACAAAACACGTGAACGACGATTACTGAGTGTTTCCAAAAAAAAAATTCCAATAAAGGAAAAAAACCGCGAATATGGAAACAGCGAATACGGGGGAAGGGGGCGACTGTAATTTCAAGCGTTCTCTTAAGTTTCGGAAAATTCGTCTTTTTGTCCTTCTTTTCAGGTTTCCAGAATCATTTTTCATTTTTTCTGGGGAATTTTATTTATTTTTGAATTTGAAACGTAATTCTAGAAATATGTTTCTAAATGAAGAAATTTCTTCATTGGAATTCGCACAATTTTTTCTCTTTTTTCCTTTTTTTAGCGATTTTGTTGAGAAAAATTATTGTTGTGGCAGGTTTCATTGGACAGAATAGTAACGCTAGCTGTTGTGAAAATTGGGAAAAGTGACGTTTTTAAGGATGAAGACGTCCTCCTTTCTCACTTTTCGAATCTTCCCAGTTTCCGGAATCACTTTCTTTTTTTATACATGGGATTTTTTTTTTGCACTCTGAGATATATATATCTCTTAATTGGTATGTGCGTGTTTTTTCTCCTCTCACAAGTTTACACGCTTTGACCAACGCCCTCGAAATTCCCAGGCGAATCCAAGTTGCCTCCAAGCGGGGTAGATGCTATTCTAACCATGGCCCAGCTTTCCCGAATATAACATTTAAAAAAAAAACAGTCGGAAAAACAGCTCGGGAAAAAAAACTGCAATAACCATTATGAGAATACCATTATTTGGTCACCAACAGTAGATGCCGTGTACTGAAATGGCAAGGACGGTTACCTATTCCATTCACAAATAAAGAAAATACGTAGGATGCAAACAACACTATATGCTGATTCCTTTGGCAAAAAAAAAACAACACGCCAAAAAGATTAAAAACAACTTCTCCCTGCTCCAAGCGAAGTAATAAAACCAACCAGACGATGGACACAATTCATTGAAAGCGAGGGGAGACGGATCGTTATTTTTTTATATTTTTTTGCTCCAAATCTCTGAAATCTCTCCAAATCTCCAAATCAATGCATATATGTCTGTGCTAGACATATATGTCAAAATGTCAAGACGTTTCAAGTCCAAACCTATTGTATAGCTTTTTGGTCATCATCATCCTACTCCCCCGACCCCCCAGTTCCGCCTGGTCTGAAATTCTGAAGGGGAAAAAATAACTAATGGACGGTAACATTGAACAAGCTTAATTATGCATAACCACAGATCGTTTCGGTAAGTTTGGTAAATTTTTCTACGTTTTTGTCACTTTTACCGGCAATTACGCATAATTCCCGATTGAAGTTGGTAAATATGAAATATGATAAATATTGAGAAGAAATCATGCGAAAATTGTACTTAAATTCAACCACTTATCAGTTTCGCGCGTACGTCATGGATGCAACACTTATATTTTGCTTTAAAGACTAAATTACAGTTTTTTGATGTGTATAAGGAGAAACCCCTGCTTTTTTGGGCTTAAAATTTGAAGAAAAAAAAAAGTTCAAAAGATAAATCTATAATATTATACACGTAAAACGAACCCCCCTCTTATTATTGGGACCCAATTTTCGGCAAAAATTGTTCCTTATACACATTAAAATACGGTAAATGAAAATAAGTGTTATAAGAATAAAAAAACATAAACTATATTACCAGCATTGTAATGCTAGCTTTCTTCAGATTTTTAAACAAAAGCAACATCACTGAACGAATCCTTAGACTGAAATTTGAGCAAACTTTCCGGTACATTTAAATAATTAATTAACGATTTATCATATTTGTCAACACGAGCTGGGGATTGCATATAATAATTGGTAGATGTGAAAAAACAAATTTTTTTGAACTTCCAAAAATGTTGGTAATTATGCATAATAGCCGGTGCTTATGGACTGGATTTACCAACTTGCCGTAACGTGTATAATGGTTCGGTTTTTTTTTAATTGGGAAAAATTATTGTGTTGGTGGCACGTTTCTTTTTTTCCCTTTTTTTTGAAGGAAGAAAAGGCGTCCTCCTTTCTCAGTTTTCGAATCTGGTAACACTACTTAGGTTTGTTAGCAGGTTCTAAAACAGAAAGAAGGAAGCTCTCCGTACAAAAGCCTCGCACTCTTGTTAATGTCACTTTTAACAAGTGACAAGTTTCAAAACAGATTGCACTACTATACAAATAAAAAAACATCAGCCACCACAATAGTCTTTCCCGGTATATTCAGAGATGTGCCAATTCGTTAGGAATTCTCAGAGGAATGTTAACGAGGTGCATGTGCGTTTTAGTAGTAGAATTTTAACGCCACAACGTAAGGTTCAATGCGTCCACGGTGCTTAGAATAATGACATTTAAATCAGTGATGCGTGTTAGACGCCGTGTAAAAAAACTGAGTGGAATGTGGGGCCTCCCAATATGATTTGAAATATCGTATCTCTGCAGCAGTTGATTTACAAAACCTCAAATACTATGAAAAACTTGGCAAGAGACTGAGTACTATTTGGACATCTACAGAGCCTTCAAGGGTGTCACATTCAACTTTACTAACTTGTAAATATAAATTTGAGGAATTACCCTCATCAATGCCACCAGGGCCGGCAACGAGGCGGCTGCCTAGGGTCGCATAATTAAGTGGTAGCATTTTTTTACTACATTTATTATGAAGGTGGTTTTTACTCTCGCGCGCGCACAAATCATCTACATAATTTTTAAAGGGAAAGTGCGAGTGGATAAATAAAAAAAGCGCAATTTAATATAATGCTTTTCTACACACTCAATGCCTAATTCATTTCAACACACTTCCGTTCTTGCACTTCCAAAAAGTGCCACCTATCTCTAGGCGGCAGAATTACCGACACCGGTTCTGAATGCCACTTCAATTTATAACTAATCATGCGTGGTTTTCTCACTATAAGCAGTTACTTCTGAATACCTTTAACCTGAACACCCTGTATATTCAGACATCACGGGGGGAGGGGGTAAAACAGTGAAAACAATTTCCTTCATATACCGGAATTATTAACTTTCAAGTTCAACAAAAAAGTTAACAAAATACCATTTTCAGAAAAACAAAATTGGCTTCTTTTTTTTCTGGTGGTTGCTGGTGCAGGAACGAAATTAAGTGGTGAAGCTCATTCATTCAATTTTTTTGAAGTATTTTTTTGAAGAATTTTTATGAAGAATTTTCATGAAGATATATATTGAATTCCTGGAATAAGCAACTTTCAAACGAATATTTCTGTATTTTTAAGAAAATACCAAAGGTATCAAGAAAATAAACAACATTTATAATAAAATAAATAAATAAATTTTACATTAGGAAATGAACTAAACAAAAATAACTCGGAGGATCGAAATCAATTAATTAAAAGATGTTAGAAAATCGAAATCGTCTGCCAAAAAATTTATCTAAAATATCGCGAAATTATTCCTTTCCAGAAATTAAATTTCACTCTTTATGAAAGTTTTTTTTTTAAACTTTCGTAAAGTTCGAGGTCAATTAATTGAAATGTAAATTCCCGTCTCTAATTAATTCTCCTACGCACAAAAAATTAACTCCCGTTCTGAATTATTCTTCTTTTTTTTTCATTTTAAAAATCCTTGAGACTTGTCGTGAGGAATTTCCGCGGCTCTGAAAGAAATATCGAAATTTAAATATTTTAAGAAAAAAATGGAAATATTTTTTAACTTTCTTCTCTCAACCACCATGATGCTCGGTGTAACACCCAACAGTACTCGATGCTCGTGCCGGATTCCATACCGGCGAGGCATAGACGCCGAGACAAATTCTGTGTTGAGGGCTGCTGACCTTCCCCACCCCTCCAACCACCGATAATTATTGAATAAATAATGTGCAACGCACCTCTCTTGTCTCCTGCGTACGTGCTAGAGCAGCACCTCCTAGAGATAGATCTCTATGAGGTGCTGGCTAAAGCCCAGTGTATATACGTGACGACTACTTTATCGTAAGGAGCCCTAACATTACGAAGTACGAGAGCCTGGATAACCAAGCGGAGATCGAGTAGTTCGGAAAGAAAATTCCCATTGTTGTGTGGGAAATCGAACCACCAATCTCTCACTGTCCGAGCGAGTGTTCTAACCATTGAACTACAGAGGACGGACATATGCATTCCTTAGAGCATATGTATGAATGCTGAACGAGACTGCGCATGGACAGCCTCCTAGCTCAGCTAATAGCTCTTACGACGTTAGCCCCCTGGATGGCGCCATATAGAGATCTCCACCCCCTCTTACTCCTCATACGCGACATATAGAGAGAAACGATGCCACTCCATACATATGGTCTAAGGAATGAAAATGTAGTTCAATGGTTAGAACACTCGCCCGGACAGTGAGAGATTGGTGGTTCGATTCCCCACAGAGGAATGTCAATTTTCTATCCGAACAACTCGATCTCCGCTTGGTTATCCACGCCTTCGTATGAACAGTGGGGACTGACATCGTTTCGCCCTAAGAATAGCCCTATTCAAGAGGCTATACTTTACCGCACACCAGCTCTGGTCATATAAACTGAAGAGCCAAAAAAAACTGGTACACAGGCATGCGTATGCAAATAAAGAGATATGGAACCAATCAGAGTACGGCGCTGCGGTCGGCAACGCCTATATAACACAACAAGTGTCTGGCATAGTTGTTAGATCGGTTACTGCTGCTACAATGGCAGGTTATCGAGATTTAAGTGAGTTTGAACGGGGTGTTATAGTCGGCGCACGAGAGATGGGACATAGCATCTCCGAGGTAGCGATGAAATTTGGATTTTCACGTACGACCACTCCACGAGTGCACCGTGAATATCGGGAATCCGGTAAAAAATTAAATCTACGACATCGCTGCGGCCGAAAAAGATCATGCAAGAACGGGACCAACGACGACTGACGAGAATCATTAAACGTGACAGACGTGCAACCCTTCCGCAGATTTCAATGCTGGACCATAAACAAGTGTCAGCGTGTGAACCATTCAACGAAACATCATCGATACGGGCTTTCGGAGCCGAAGGCCCACTCGTGTACCCTTGATTACTGCAAACACCAAACATGGCCCCCGCTCTGTCCCTTGTGGGATATAAGCAGGCTACCTTGCGGCTGGGCCATGCTGGAAAAAAAAAAAAAAAAAAACACCGTAAGCCACAGGGCCCAACCCCGCCGAGGCCCCCATCGCCTCCGAATCACGGCAATCACATCCCCAAAAATCACACCCCCCCCCCGGAAACCCCCGCCATGGAGCTCGGGCGGATCGCCCGCAAGAGGCCAACGAAAACATTCCGAGCCATCCGCCTTCATCACTGTGCTGTGTCCCCAACCATCAACCAATCTGCAACACCAACTTCTCTCATCTTGTCTTCTGTTGGAAGGGTTTTTTTCATAGGTCCGAATCTGAAAATAGAACATGAAAAACGGGATACACATGTACAAATTCAGGTCCAATGAACTATAAATATGTGAGTGGGAATTATCAATATTGATCAATTGCTGGTATTAATAATATCACAAGGCTGAAGGAGCCGGGGGGACTTTCCATTGCCAGTTAGAGACTTATTTAGATATGGATATTATAGACCTAATGACGAGATCAAGTCCGGAGAAAGTACAAAGTTCACTTGAATATACAAGGTTCAGTTGCGCACTAGTGGATTCACCGGCGGTATACATTCGAATACATGAATATATTGATGAAAAACAATAATTATGGCGTTTCGTATAGCAGTTGAGAAAGTATATATAATGTGATTATCCTTGATTACTGCACGACACAAAGCTTTACGCCTCGCCTGGGCCCGACAACACCGACACTGGACTGTTGAGGACTGGAGACACGTTGTCTGGTCTGACGAGTCTCGATTCCAATTGCTTCGAGCTGATGGACGTGTACGGGTATGGAGACAACCTCATGAATCCATGGACCCTACATGTCAACAGGGGACTGTTCAAGCTGGTGGACGCTCTGTGATGGTATGGGGCGTCTGCAGTTGGCGTGATATGGGACCCCGATACGTCTAGATACGACTCTGACAGGTGACAGGTACGTAACCATCCTGTCTGATCACCTGCACCCATTCATGTCCATTGTGCATTCCGACGGACTTGAACAATTTCAGCAGGACAATGCGACACCCCACACGTCCAGAATTGCTACAAAGTGGCTCCAGGAACACTCTTCTGACTTTAGACACTTCCGCTGGCCACCTAAATCCCCAGACATGAACATTATTGAACATATCTGGGATGCCTTGCAACGTGCCGTTCAGAAGAGATCTCCACCCCCTCTTACTCCTACGGATTTATGGACAGCCCTGCAGGATTCATGGTGTCAATTACCTCCAGCACTACTTCAGACATTAGTCGAGTCCATGCCACGTCGTGTTGCGGCACTTCTGCGTGCTCGCGGGGGCCCTACACGATATTAGGCAGGTGTACTAGTTTTTTTGGCTCTTCAGTGTATATATCGCCTTACGGTACGGTAGTTTCCAACCAGAGGTGTTGGGTGGGAAATGGAGGTGCCATCTATCGGTGGTCTATCCATTTTACAATCCATTTTCCCGATGTACTTATTGATTAACACCTCCATTTAATTTGGATGTAAGGTTTAGTATTATGCGGATTTCATTTCAAGCGTATGTCAGAGTTGTTGTTTAGATCAGGGGTGCACAACCTCCTCCCCTCCAAGCGGCAGCGTCATTTTAACGCATGGGGCCCACCCGTGCATGGCCCTCATAAAAATGAGATCTGGTTGATACCTTCGAGAATTTCCCAGGTTAGGCCTCAGAAAAATCACCTGGCCGGAGGTGCCGTGATTTTCTTAAGACGGTCCTGCCAAGGGGTACCATCCGGTACCACTCCTCCTAACCAGAAAATGGCCCGCCGCTCTGCTGGAAGCTGTGATTGTGAGTGTTGTGAATCTATAACGTTAAGTTTGTTTCTGTGTGATGCTGGTCATGTGTAGTGCTTCCATCTATTTTTCGAACTATGAGTGAAGTGTAATGATTAGAGATTTGATTTGTGTCGTTGTAGGCCTGAAGAGGTGGTCGAAGAGGCGCTGTCTGTGGCGAGACTTTTTAACGGAGAGATCGGCTCGCATTCGCCCCTCGAAGTTGGGAACCACACAAAGTCAGCTTCAGCCGACCACCACTGTGGAGCCGGTGGAGTTTGAACCGCGTGTCCTCGCGATGCGAGGCCGTCACTATGAATACTCGACCCCCACAGTGGCTTCCATCTTCGCCGCTAAAGTCATTCCGATAGAAAAGTATAAATTACACAATATGCCACAATAGCTGTGCTGAGCTTATTTATTTCATGAAAATAATTTAAAGAATTGTCAGAGAACAAATAGAGTTGCCAACTATCGCTAAAACTGCTGAGAAAACACTAATCGCGAAAACTGGTGGGTGGTCAAGAAATGCAGTTCACTAAAGAAAACTATGCTCAACTATGTGTGTACCATCTCTGCCCTGTTCCTGAGTCGCTCGCTCTCTCCTCGGCTGCTGTGATTCTACAACCAGGGCCGTGCAGGTGCACTCGCACAGGGCCCACTTAGAAGAGGGGGCCCAGAATGGGGTCAGAAGGAGCCTAAACTCGAATCCTTGCACGGGGCACAGAAATGGCTATAGCTACAGCCCTGTCTTCAACCACTTGGATGGTGCGGTCTTTCTTATTCCGTAGCTGATCTATACTATCCATGCACAGGGAGTGGTTAAAGGTTGAATGCCGCACACCACTAGTAAAGTTCCCGGGGCATCAGGCATCACTTGTGTTCTTCCTTAAACAAGTTTTAGCCTAGGCCTTGGTTCACACCTCCCATCATCAATTCTCGAACCGGAGCGATGTTTGGCGAGCATCATCCGTGGGCCCCTCAGTAGCGTCGTCTTAAGAACATCGTGGGCCCCCGGGCCAAGTCATTTTTCTGAGGCCCTACCAGGAAAATTCCAGAAAAATTTAACTACTTCTAATTTTTCCGAGGCCCCCGGGTCATGCCCAGATGGCACTGCCCCTCAGTCGTAAATTCATAATGCAAAGAAATGATAACGATGACAATTAAATTCATTCCCGATTGGTTGATCGTGATGGAAATTTAAATTTTTGTGAAAATTTCGTATAAAACAGCAAATACTACAATAATTTAATAGTATCGTAACTCAATAGTGTGCTGCCATCTGGGGAAAATAAGAGTAATATAGCAGATTTCAATCTAAAAAATGTTTCATCTTTTATAAGTGCTCTACATCGGTGATTCCCAACGTAGGGTCCAAGCCCCACCAAGGGGGCAATTTGGCTTTCTGGGGGGGGGGGGGATTTGAGTTTTCTATGGCTTAGAATTTTCCAAACTCCCTCCATTTTTTATGTCAGTTCAAATTTTTAAACAATTTATTGATATAACATTTTGCTTTTACTTTTCTCTTTCAATGGAAGAGGTTGGATTAAGGGTTCACAGAAAATTTGTGCCAGCTAGATTAAGTCCACGGACCCCCCCCCCCCTTACGCCCATAAAATGAGGGCCACGAAATCCTTTACAAAATAATATTCTGCATATAGCAATGTACAGACAACGAGTTAATTAAGAATGAGGACTTACCGGGCTGTTAGGCCGGGTTCTGCTATTTTTTTCCGATGTTTCACCGGCAGCTGTGGTAGGTATCTTCAGAGGTGAGTCAGGTACTACAGAGTGTCGACGAGAAGGTCGTTCATGGATTGTTGTCATCTGCACTCGGTATTACCATAGTCACCTCTGAAGATACCCCGAACACAACTGCAAGAGAAACGATTGAAAGAAACAGCAGACCCCGACTTAACCGATAAGGCCTTATTCCCAAATCGATTATGAATTTTTTCTGATTTATTGATTTCAATAAATCAGTATTATCAATATGCGATTTAGGATTTTATATTCGAATTAAGATTTAACATGTAATATAGGATTATATGCTTGATTTCCGATTGTATACGTAGATTGTGATCTCGCAACTGATTTTATGATTTTATAGTTGCTGTGATTGTAATGCATGTTTTGTAATGTAATCTTTTTATGAATAAATTGCCAGAGGTATCCAATCCGTGAGGACAATGAGCCGATATTGCCATACGGCAATGTGGCTTGGGTATCTTTCGGTTTGACGGTACCACCCCCACCCCCGGGAGTCCGACAAACATACGAGGGAGGGGCACTTCATTATTTCAGAGATAATTTGGTGGGACATCGCCTGAAAAAGGTTGGGAACCACTGCTCTACATCAATAGTACCAGGGCCGCAACTACATGCTTGGTGAGCCAGAATCAGCCATTTTGGTGCCCATACCCCGTAACGTTTACTCAAGACTTAAAGGGTGGGTGAAATTTTCACTTCCCTCTTTTCCGGCGCCTGGGCATCAGGTCCGGAAGTCATCCTCCTCTCCCCCCCCCCCCTGTTGTGGTCCTGAATGGTACTCGACAATTAGGAGTGCGTGCCACTTCATTTATTTACAAACATGTCGCGGACCACTTGAATGATCTCGAAATGTGGCGCGGGTCACTTAAATTATTTGGAACTGTGTCGCGGACCACTCGAGTTATTTGTAAATGTGCCGCGGGACGCTGGAGTGATCCGGAAATATGCCGCAGGTGACTTAAGTGATGTGGAACTGCACCATTGACACTTAAGTTTAATTGATTTGTAAATGTCCTGGTAGTTATAGGCTGGGATTACACTACAAAAGTATCATAAAAGGTTTTTTATTCCAAAACTTGAGAGAAAACGACCAATGAGCCTGTTAACTGAATTCGCTCACGACCGATATGCTTATTGGCTGCATTTTTCAAGTTTTATAAAAGAAATTTCTAAAACGTTTATAATGTAAATCCCGGCCTTAGTTCGTTTTTACAAAATTGGGTTTGAGGTCATCCAAGGATCACGTACTGGAGCCCAATCAGCTTTCCCGTGTGTGTGTGTGTGTGTGTGTGTGTGTGTGTGTGTGTGTGTGTGTGGGGGGGGGGGGGTCATGATCAAAGTTCACCAATATTTTTCAACAACATATCAGGACATCAAATATGACGGCATAATTTGAAAATCGAAGATAATCACTGTCGATGAAACTCCAATATATTCTCGATTATGTAGCAGAAAAATAAAGTTGCACGATTACAGTCAAATTTTGTGATGCCATTTTTGAAAGGACCCGAACCGACTTAATAAATGGAAGGACACCGAAGAAAGAGTAAAATTTAAGTATGTTATCACATTGGGAAAATTTTTTTACATAAATTCATGATATATGGGTAGGATGAAATTGACTTTTAACGACGTCCGATGGCATCAGAAATGCATTAGCAGTCTAAAATATGTCGCAATTTTATGTGCAGAAGTAGATTTTTGAACGAGACCACAATTTTTATATACGAGTTTTTTTTGTTAGGTGGATTCACCCAAGTAAACTACGAGGTCAAGGCACTTCTAATCAGAGGCATTCAAAATATACAGGGTGGATGCTAGAGACATATTTAAAATAGTAATAACAAATAAACCAGTCCAAAGATGACGACAGCTCTCTCCGCTAATATTACGAAGGTTTCGACAGCTGGCTGATGCGAAGAAAAATCGGAAGAGAACTAGGAAAGAAAATTCAACTGCTTTTGAAACGCACCCACGTCCTCTCACTTACAGGATGAGTGCGCTAGACCACTGCGCTACGAAGGCAACGAACCTCAATCTTTCCTCAGAGCTCGTTGTGGTGAACGGGACCGTAAATGAATGGTCAGACCTAACTCAGGCTAAAGGTCGCAATTGCTGACATTGCCACTAGAATGCGACTTATCAGCCAGGTCTGCAAAAACAGCGTTAAATGCGGTTAAACCGTTTCCCTCGCATTTAAAGCTGTTTTTCCCCCATCTTTCATCCGTTTTTCAAATTCAAATGTCTCATATTGCACTTAGAAAAGTGGAATTATTTTAGTTGGCATCAGGAGAGGCAGCACAAATACTTTATAATTGGGTTTTTGATCCGCCAACACTTTTCATTTCCGACCCCCACATTGCTATACAGAAAATGCTTCTTTATGTGTATTTTACCTTCCCTTGATACCTTTAGCCCATGAGTTTAGGAACGCCCTGTATAGGACGAAGCGACTCCAGAAAGCAAATTAGCTCACTGCTGAGAGAGAGAATCAGCAGAAATAAAATTAAAATTGAAAAATTATAATTATCATATTTTATATATGTTTTTATACTGTATATTCTCAGTTTTCAAAATCTTCGGCAATTTCCTGTTTTTTGCCTGATCATAGCGAGATTAAATGATGCATTTTTGATTTTTCAGCATAAAACCATTGCAATAGAAATTAATCGGTGCACGTCGGAGAATTTGATTTTCTCTTCCTTTCTGATTAAGCTTCCGTTCTTTTGCAAATCTTCAATTTCATCCTTATACATTTTTTAATGCTCGATACCAGAACTTGAAAAATTCCTTGCTGTTTGGAAATTTCAGTTTGAGCTTATTAATATATATTAATATTATTATTCTTGCATTCAAAACTTTCCATCTGTTTCACGAACAGAAATTCTTTCTTTTCTCGTAAGCTTTTCTAATTTTAAGATATTCATTGCATGAAGCTATGGCGTTTATGAAGATTTTTTTTTCTTTTATTTAAAAAGTTAGCGTCCTCTATGGGGCTGAACAAAAATAAAATAATTAAATGTACTAAAGATAACTGTGACATTACAGATGAAGATTCTGGAGATTTTTTCCGCGAATTAAATTTTATTTAATTTCTGAATGCTTCATTTGATAAAAGTATTGCGCAGGCTACATAGTGGTTGATATATATTAACAGTTGACGAGTAAATTGCAATATTCGATTAAGCGGGGGGAAAAGTTTTAGAAATTATCACGTTAAGCGGAGAACTTTCAGAATATCCATACGCATAAGCACACACACACACGTACGATGCACGTGCAACAAGAGAGAGAGATTCATGTTTCTCCAATTATACATTATCAAATCCGGATCAAAGCAAACGTCTTGAGAAAAGTTCTTCCCAGTTTGTACAATGAATTCATCTATTCTTACCCTAGAGATATTTATCTTATATGAGGGATTGCTTAACCTAAATTTAAGGAATCGTACCACAATAGTTCGCCAATCGGGACCGTGATTTATGTACTATAGATACAACAAGAGGAACGACAAAAAAAAACCCTTTTCCTTCTCCTTGAAAAGCGAAATCCTTTGTGAAATCCCCGAGGGCATGCTGCGAATTGGAATCGCGTTCGAAAGTATTTTTGAAGGGAGGAGGACTAAAAAAGACCTCTTAATCACAGTCCTTTGAGTCTCAATGGCAACTCAACGAGGCGCAATTGAATCGTTTCCAAGTGATGTATTCGAATCGTATTCATATTCAACAACAAAGAGTTATGTATTTCAAAATTCTGCGTTATCAAAAGGCTTTACCGCCGAGTCTTGAGAAATCTGAAGGAGGTGTATGATTTCTCCACTGAAGCTCTTGAATCGCAACTGAAAGTGGAATTAACAGAAGATTTATGTTATCGCGTATAAAATTATTTTGAATCGTTCAGGGGTCTTCAACGTATTGCCCGTGGGCCACATTTGATACTCGGAGCTTTTCGGTCGATCATTTTCAGGAAATGGTTGAAAACATTGAAAAAACGATTAATTCTAGAATTTTAATCAAATAATTTCGAAATTAATGAAAGATTTCTAGAATTAATTGATAGAAATTCAGAATAAATTAAAGAAATAATTTCAGAATTTTTGAGAAAAATAATTTGAGAATAACTAAAACAAAACTTTTCGCTATATCGGTATTCGTTAAAACGGGATCCGACTGTACCTCAGAACGAGTTGGCGGCCTGCGGTGTCTGGAAGGTTGAAAACCTCTGGACTAGATTGTATTTAACTACAGTATTTATGCATTGCATTGATCTCGGCTTTATTT
The DNA here is from genome assembly GCF_987345545.1 of Pholcus phalangioides. NCBI lineage: Eukaryota > Metazoa > Arthropoda > Arachnida > Araneae > Pholcidae > Pholcus > Pholcus phalangioides. Next base: position 88,163,016 of record NW_028301608.1, on the reverse strand, counting down.
CGATTCATAATCAGGAAATAGTGGAATATATGTGTATTATGTCGTCGTGACTGTTATGAGCATTAGGCACATTCGCTGTTGTGTATTGGTGTTTTTTTTACAATTACAGTAAATCCCGCTCTTAATGGACAACCCTCAGATGCGGTCGCCCTCTTTTATGGCCAAATTACAATTCCTCCTTGTATAATTTAAAGTACGCATTTCAAACCCCTGATCGGTAACCCCTTTTTTACGGACGAATCCTTTTGTCCCGCCGGTGTGTGCAGAAGAGAAGTTTTACGGTTTATTAAAAAGGTTATTAAAAAAAAATTTGTGGCATTACAAGAACATTTACAAGAAGTCTTTATAAATGGCCACATTCTAGGTTTTCTTTACTTGTAATCGCTGGTTTTATCGTTTAGTCATCGAAGCACAAAAAGTACAGGGAATCCCATAAATTCTTAAATGGTTTAAAAATTCATAAAAATTAAAGGAATTTTTTTTTAATACTCCTGTGGCTACTTCGCCCTTATTTTGTTTTACAGAATACGCTAGAATTATTTTAATACCATTTCCAACTTCAAAATTCAAACAAAATTCTTTTCTTTGGCACAGAAATTGAATTTTTGAACATTTGAATTTTTGTCGATATAGGGTGATGCCTGAAACCCCTTACATCATGGACATTAGCCATTACACCCATGTGCCAATAAAATGAAGGCAACGGAATAATAACCTCCCTTCAACAATAATATTCAGCGGATGATAATAATGCTAAAACAATAAGTTAATATCTCTTCTCCAATCTGACGGACTCCTTGAAAAACATTCTAATGACATTCCCCCCAAGGACGTAGCGGGGGGAGGGGGGGAGGGGTAAACTTAGGGGGACCCCCCCCCCCCGAAAAAAACGAAAAAGGGAAAAAGATGGCCAAATCTATTGTTTTATCACTTTGGTCCCCCCCCCCCCAAGCGGTCCATTAACTCCTGGCACTATATATTCATCATCTCACTTTGATTTGTTTCGCTCCTTTTAAACAATTGTTTATGAGGGAAAATAATTTGCTGATAGATGCCATTTTTCATGTCCAAACAATCTAAATTCTGCAAGAATGGAATTTTAAAAGTACCTAAAAAGTAGCTCGAACTTGTGGAAAACTAGATATAATAGATTTCGGGGGAAAAAAAAACAGAACTTTTGGGGCAACCTAATATATTGGTGGGGAATCTTATGCACATAGACTCATTCATCTTGGCTTACTAAAAGCTTTATTCTAACCAAAAATTCCATGCAACTATGTTTTTTCCCCCCTAAATAGAAGAGGATATATCATATCTCAAAAACATCCTCTGAGTACGGTTACAGAAGCCGGATTCAGATAAGTTTATAAGAATTCAGTGGGTATCTATAATCCGTTGTCTGTTGACTTTCTTTCTTATCCACGAGTAAAATCTTATTTTTCACCGAAATAAATCCAATGGCTTTCGCCTCCGGTTACAACACTAAGAAGATAACACACACGCACAAAAAAAAAAAGGACCTTCGGAGCCTTAATCCCTTGAGGACGAACCCGCAACAGTATTATCATGTTGGAATGTCTGCTACTTGAAGATAACCGCCGTCGATTGTGAAACGCTATAGGATTTGGAAATGTGTTATTGTGTTCGATGTGTAAGTCTCAAGTAGATATCCGTTTTCATAAGAAAGCCTATGAGATTTCCGAAATTCAAAAAAAGGAATTTCTTATCTTTGTTATAGTGCTTTCTGAGATTCTTGATGTACAGCTGCGATATTTGGATGTATAGGTACTTTTTTTTCCCCTCTTGTAGAAGTTCGCAGATATATGAATGCAAAGGAAACAGATAGATTGTGGATATTATGCCCGAGGTGAACTCGGAAAAAAAAGTTATCTTTTTCACCTCCGGGACTCGAACCCAGGCCCCCTCTTGCAAACCGGTCAAGCATGATATCACCTACACCACTGAAGACACGACCCTGCTTTCCTTATTTCATGCACTGTGGCGTGAGGAGCTGAAGTAGAGGCATTACAGTAGAACTACTCGATAACGGAAAATGTAAATTTTGTCCGCTATGTTGGGAAGGTAAAATATACAGCGGAACCTCGTTTATACGACGTTTGTTTTCGGTCGCGATTGGTTCCAATACATTTTTAAGGTTTAAATGTACATATTACTACGTAAAAAGTGATACACCAGTGGATATGCATAATTACCAATCATCTCGATGTGAAGAAAATTCGATTAAATTTCACTACATTTATCACTTTTACCAGCGATTATGCATAATTCCCAAATAAAAAGGAAGTCTGGTAAATATGGAAAAAATTTTACCACGTTTCTTCTCTTCATTAAACCAAGTAATTATTTTTACCCGCACATGATACGTGCACTACACACATATTGCAATAAAAATTTATTTAAATTAAAATAAGTGTGAAGAAAGCATATACAGTCGAATCCCATTATAATGAACTCTAAGAGACCGGAGAAATCACTTCATTATAGCGAAATTTCGTTATAAAGGAATTACAGCTTTTTTTCATTGTTCCTATGTAAACTTTTTTTGGGGATTGGAAAAGTTTTCGTTAAAACGAGATTCAACTGTATATAAAAGCCATTACAAGTCTTTTAATGTTGACTTTCTTCACACGTATCAACATGCGCAGACACCCAACATTACCATTCGGGATCAGCATCATGGACCATAGTTATGTTCAGTTAATCAAGTAATTAATTTACGAATCATCATATTTACCTATACGAGCTTGCGATTATACATAATAACAATTAGAAATGAGATAAATTCTCGATTTATGAAAAAATGTTAATAAAGTATCGTTTGGAAGAAAAAAAATCATAGTTTGCCTGATTTAACTGTCTACGAACGGAGAGTGAAATACATTGAAGTCCTATTCCACGGGACAGGGGATCAGAAATTTTCCGTTAACGGGAGGTGTCCGTTAGGGGAGGTTCCACTGTTGTACCTCTCTTAACTTCAGCAAACGACCCCCAGGTGGGACGGTGGAGAGAGGAAGGGGTACACCAGTACACCACTGGGGGGGACACGACCCTGCCATCTTTGGTCGTGCCTCCAGTGGTGTAGATGTTGGCATGCTTGTCCAATTTGCAAGAGGGCCTGGTAAATGATGGCGGCTATTTTTTCTTGCCTTTGAAAATTTTTTCGGCTGCAATTGGCAATCTTATGCGACTTTTGGTGACAAACCCATAGTTCTATGAAAGAAATATGGTCAGCCGAGCCAATCATCGTCTTATGTGTATTGATACTTTTGAACGGGATTAACTTTCGCGGGCTGAATGAATGAATGACCGCCAGGACTTTGCCACTGGAGTCAACTCGTTGCTGAGATCTCTCCCAGCCCAGCTTCGTGGCAGAGTCTGGGGCACTTTATTTTGTGTCGAAAAAAAAGAAGAAAAGAAAAACATACAAAAGTTTTACAACATATTTTCCCCGGACAATTAGGTACTGTCGCGATTAACAAATTTTGTGGTGATTACAGACGAGATGGGGTTGGAGAAAAGTTTCTGGGTTTTATTAGGACGGATGAATGTACACATATTAGGATGAAGGTATATTTTAAAAGCAATGGGGGGCATGCCATCTTATGTGTTATCTTGCACTTGCTATATCATATGTATAGGATACAACAAAATAACAAAACGACAATCTTATTATAAAATATAAAATATCCATCGGAGTGAGTCATTTCGCTTAGCACCTTATTCGGTTAGCAACATGAACACGATAATATGAGTACGCACATGTATTGTGGACATGAAATGCATGAAGAACTTGAATAAAGGAAAGAGAAATACACATATAGACATACATTCATATATATAACTGCCAGGCCGATTCGTCTCGCTCTAAACCTATTTTGGTGGGCAATGTAGGATTAGTTTAAATGAGGATTGTCTGGAGAAAGCCTTAGATAAGGATTAGCTCAGGCCCGTCATATGGGGGTAACTAAAAATGGTGTGTATATATATATATATACAAATATGTATGGCCCTGGATTAGCTTCGATCTTGTTGTTTTGTTTGACTCGCTCTGGCTGGTTATATTTACATTAAAAAAAGAATATGTATAAAATAAAAACTACATGCAATGGGTTTTATGAAACCATTCGTGTCCTCCCGCCCAGCACCCCCACTAAAAGAGCTGAATGGAGGACACTTGTAGTTATCAAATTTACATCATTACTTTCGCGGGCTGGATAGAACCCCTTGGTGGGCCACATTGGGCATCTTAGCTTCGCAGGAGATTTCATAAATTCGTAAGTAATTTAAATAATTCATAAAAATTGAAGCCATTGATACATTTGAATGCGGTTTGCGAAAAATATGTTTCCACTAAGAGTTTTTTTTTGTACAGAAAAAATTTAGTTTACATTTTTGTCGATGGAGGGAATGACCACAAACATCACTGAAAATAAGTCAATCAGAGTCCTATAAAATGCAGAGTGTACGATTAAGAGCTCATTTCGTAATTTTCCGTATTCTGGCGCAGACATGAACAGATTAGGAGGGTAGAAAATTACACTTGCCCCGTATAGCCACGGCATGCGATCAATGATGAGAAGTGGCCTCGTACGGAAGAGGGGAAAAGGTACGTTGCACATAGTATATTTCATTGATTATTGGGGTAGAGGCTCAGCCCCCCTATGAAATTTTTTCAGGGAAGGGGGCCTCAAATAGTCTCAGTCCGGGTTCCAGCACCTATGCTGGCGCTTATGCAAGGTTTTTATTGTGATGTTATCCATTGGTAGATAAAGCATTGTATGGGAACATTTGGGATACGGAAGAGATTGAAAAATGGTTCAGGTCCAAATTTCTGTAATATGTATTCGTGCAGTGTCCTCTATCAACTAAAATTTAAACTACTTTTTTTTTCTTTATCAAGAACTTTTTTCTTCGCGAAAATAACTTTTTTGCAAATTTCTTCAAATTAAACCAATTTCTTTAATTTTTATAAATTTTTGAATTGCTTAAGGTTGCAACAGTTACCTGTTACCTGTTATTTACCCTGTATATAAACTATTATTAATTATATAAATGTGACAGTGCATTTATAAACAGTATCAAACAAAATTTTGATTATGGCATCCGCGTTCAATGACGAAGGTATAATAATAAATGAGTACGAGCACCCGGGTCTCAAGACCCAAGTTGTGGTGTTAAAATACAAAGGCTACAACAGACAAAATGCCCAACGAGTTGGCTGATAAATACAGAGATGCAAATAAGAAATATGGTTTTCGAATATATATCTAAACTACAGTATATCAAAAATACAGCAACCCAAATAAGAGCAATAAAAAACCAATATTTGCGATTAGTGCACGAATGATTACGCACTAAAAATGCCTAAAACAGACAAACATCACAGTTCTGTTAAATGGGCGGGACAAAATACTTGCAGTGATAATGGTAAAAATATATTCCCATGAAACATCACAGTCCATCCGATGAACATCCAGGATTACAAAGGCAGTGGGAATTCGAGAGACTAGATGCAAAATATTCTCACCAGAAAGCCCAAAACATCGCTTTGTCCGGAGGGCCCATGCAGTGGCGTCTGAGCCAAAGGGTGTTGTGGGTGCTCGAGCACCCACGGGAATTTGTAGAACTGGTCCTCCACCCCCCCCCCCCCAAAACTGATTAAGAATTAATTCCCTACGTGAAACTCGAGACTAGCACCCACAGGTTCGAAACACTTCCCACGCAAGGGCGTAGCGAGGGGGGGGGGGGAAGACATGATCTTGCCCCCCCCCCGCGCGAAATGCGAGAAAATGGCCGAAAAAAGGGAAAAAGATGACCAAATCTATTGCTCTATCACTTTGGTCCCCCCCCCATAGGCGAAGATAGACTTGGAAGTCTGGGGGGGGGCACGGTCATTATTGCTGGGGGGGGGGAATGATGATGTCAATTCATATATACATTAGATCAGTCGACTACACCTTTGACGCGGGGGGGGGGGGGAAGTAATGCCTCCCCACTTCCCCTCCCCGTATCTCCACCCATGGGTACCCCCCCGGAACGAAATTTCTGACTACGCCTCTGGGCCAATGATGTTGTTGACATGGCCTTGCCTCGAACGAAGTACCCATCAACACGCCAATGATTGTGGTTCATACTGAGATGCAGTTTGAGGTGGTTCCGTTATTTTGCGAAATCCAACGGAGATTACGACTGGAAATGATGACGATGTTGATTATTGTTTAAAAATCGTCATCAGGCAATTTGAATTTTAAACCTCAAAATTAAGAATTATCTTCCACGATATCTTATCGAAGACTTCGAGTGCTTATTTTGTGAGTTAAATTGTTATTTATTATATCCCATACGAACAAGGGCAGCGTTTCTAAACTTTTTGGACTCAAGCACCAATAAAATGTCTGAAAAATTTCGATGAATTATGGGTCCAATATTTTTCTCAATTTATTATAAAATTACAGTAATTTTCGGTTCTATCGGTATTAATTTTTTTTAGTTTATCTGTGAACACGGCCGCAACTAGGGGGGGGGGGGAGCAGGTGGGTCTCGTACCCCGGCCGTTGGACCAGGGGGGGGGGCGAATTTTATTCTCAAATCTCTCCTTCAATATTACTAGGCATACCAAAATGCGCATTTGTCCCGGATGACTAAACATCTAGTTGCGGCCCTGGATGTGGACCACAAATTGAGAAACGCCGAAGCTACAGTAGGACAATGTTTCTCAGCCCCTTTTAACGCAGTATCTTGTGCACTTGTGCACCCCCCCCCCCTCCCCGTCTTATCCAGGGAGTGTCTAACCTCATCCAGCAGTGAGACTCTTTCTATATATTGAATTTTATTTGGTCTAAATTTACAATGTCGAATATTTTTTTATAAATCGATCTGCGGAACCCTGGGCCGGGCACGGATTTAAAATGGGGGGGGGGGGGGGGTTGGTCAATCCTCTCAAGAGCCAAATAATATGACAAAAATAGGTCTGTGTAAAATACAGGGCAATGCAATGAACTTGTATAATATAAACTGAAGAGCCAAAAAAACTGGTACACAGGCATGCGTATGCAAATAAAGAGATATGGAACCAATCAGAGTACGGCGCTGCTGTCGGCAACGCCAACAAGTGTCTGGCATAGTTGTTAGATCGGTTACTGCTGCTACAATGGCAGGTTATCGAGATTTAAGTGAGTTTGAACGTGGTGTTACAGTCGGTGCACGAGAGATGGGACATAGCATCTCCGAGGTAGCGATGAAATTTGGATTTTCACGTACGACCATTTCACGAGTGTACCGTGAATATCAGGAATCCGGTAAAAAATTAAATCTACGACATCGCTGCGGCCGGAAAAAGATCATGCAAGAACGGGACTGACGAGAATCATTAAACGTGACAGACGTGCAACCCTTCCGCAAATTGCTGCAGATTTCAATGCTGGGCCATCAACAAGTGTCAGCGTGTGAACCATTCAACGAAACATCATCGATATGGGCTTTCGGAGCTGAAGGCCCACTCGTGTATTCTTGATGACTGCACGACACAAAGCTTTAGGCCTCGCCTGGGCCCGACAACGCCGACATTGGATTGTTGAGGACTGGAAATACGTTGCCTGGTCTGACGAGTCTCGGTGCCGATTGCTTCGAGCTGATGGACGTGTACGGGTATGGAGACAACCTCATGAATCCATGGATCCTACATGTCAACAGGGGACTGTTCAAGCTGGTGGAGGCTCTGTGATGGTATGGGGCGTGTGCAGATGGCGTGATATGGGACCCCTGATATGTCTAGATACGACTGTGACAGGTACGTAAGCATCCTGTCTGATCACCTGCACCCGTTAATGTCCATTGTGCATTCCGACGGACTTGGACAATTTCAGCAGGACAATGCGACACCCCACACGTCCAGAATTGCTACAAAGTGGCTCCAGGAACACTCTTCTGACTTTAGACACTTCCGCTGGCCACCAAAATCCCCAGACATGAACATTATTGAACATATCTGGGATGCCTTGCAACGTGCTGTTCAGAAGAGATCTCCACCCCCTCTTACTCCTACGGATTTATGGACAGCCCTGCAGGATTCATGGTGTCAATTACCTCCAGCACTACTTCAGACATTAGTCGCGTGCTCGCGGGGGCCCTACACGATATTAGGCAGGTAATCAGTTTTTTTGGCTCTTCAGTGTACGTGACGACTACTTTACCGTAAGGCGCCTTGATAAGGAGCCCTAAGAATACGAAGTACGAGAGCCTGGATAACCAAGCGGAGTTGCTCGGAAAGAAAATTCACATTCCTCTGTGAGGAATCGAACCACCAATCTCTCACTGTCCGGGTGAGTGTTCTAACCATTGAACTACAGAGGACAGACATTTTCATTCCTTACAGCATATGTATGAATACTGAACGGGACTGCGCATGGACAGCCTCCTAGCTCAGCTAATAGCTCTTACGACGTTAGCCCCCTGGATGGCGCCATATAGAGATCTCCACCCCCTCTTACTCCTACGGATTTATGGATAGCCCTGCAGGAATCACGGTGTTAATTACCTCCATCGTATCTAGTGTTGTGTTTGATTTTCAGTGCCGCCATCTATATTTCAGAAGTGAAGTGTAATGGCTCGAATTTTCGCCTCGAAGTTGAGAACCACAGAAAACCAATTTCAGCCGACCACCACTGTGGTGACGGTGGGGCTCAAACTCGGGTCCCCGCGATGGGAGTCTGTCACTACGATCACAGCGGCGAAAGTATAACAGCTATTTACATACTTACACTCGAGAATCATCGTACCATATCTCGTGGTGTAAATCCCGGGTCATGCCCACATTGGCTAAGATGTCCTGGTCCTCTGGTTCTATGGGCAGTTCAGCTGGATCCTGAATTTTCTTGACATTTTCTCCCTCCATATTTCACTGGAAAGCTTTATTTCTTTGCAGCTCCCTGTGGGCGCCATCAACACTTGTCACGGCTCTCATTTCCATCTGGTCTTCACCCGTGGCCTCCAGGACCGTCAGGGTATAGGGTATATATATATATATATATATATATATATACGGCCCAGGTTGAGAGAACCCACTGGACTACAAATAATCCTAGAGAAGCAGAGAAGCGAATGAGTCCAATAAAGTACTCAATACATATTTCATAGTGATCTTCTCATGTTTCGTTAAAGCCATTACCGCCACCACCACCACCACCATCATCATCATTATTACCATTACTTTTGTCCGACATAATCGTTCTTTTTAATGCATGACACACACACTCACTAAAGAATAAAAGACACTAAAAACGAGCAATAAATCGAAAAACAGCATAATAATGTTTTCTTTTCGGTTTTTTTTTTTTTTTTGAAAAGAAAATGGAGGGAGTCTCAAGGCGCCTTGTAGTCGCCATATAATTCCAAAGAAATCTTTTCTTGAATGGTTCGTTACTGCCTTCTTCTTAAAAGAAGAAGATGATGAGAGAAAGTGGGGGGGGGGGCGCTGTGGTTGGACATTCCCAGTGATTATTAAAACACCCAAATTTAACTATTTGCTCGTGTGGCCTCAGGGGTCATTCCTCTGGGGAAATGTATTCGATTGCATGAAATGTTATCTTTAGATCCGAACGTAAATCACTGGTGTTTTCCGAGAATATATGTATACTTAATCCAAGGAATTGTTAATCCATGTATACTTGAGGGGTCATTCAAGTATTACGTCAGCATCGGGGGGGGGGGGGTTCGGATTTGCTGATTTCTGATGACAAGGGAGGGAGGGGGGTTTGAAGGTTGCTTACGTCACCAACCACCCTTTTTGAAGGTATGAAATATTCTAAGCTGCCCAAAAATCTGCTTACGTAATACTTGAATGGCCCCTAATCCAAGGAATTGTTAATCCATGCATACTTAATCCTAACGAGTTTGGGGAATGGGGGTGGCCCCCATTTCAACTTTAATAAAAAAAATGTCATTTGCAGTGAAACTCTCAATCGAATTGCTGATACTTGATATGACTAAAAGAATTAATAGAGGAAAAAATATATTTTAAATTAATGATTTTGTATGGTTCCCACAAAGGTGGGGCTGATAGGACCCGGGACAATGCCTACCATTTATTTTTCTTTTCGCACTGTACATTCACTATGTTAGAGGTCAGTGAAATATTTAACTACGACCCATGCGGATGGGGGGGGGGGAGGTGATTTTGGATCGCTGTTTGAATCGAGCCTCATGCCCAGGCTCTGCTGGCCCGCTCGTTAAAATGCCACTGATACAGAACAATGTTGCCTCACTACGGTCACTACAGTTTTATGTGCAAACGGTTTTGAAACCGCTTCCAATGAATTCTTATGCATGTTTAAAAGAGGTTTCAAAAATGCTTGGGGCTTGACCTTTCCGCAGCGGCCTTTCCTGCTGCTAGGCTGGGATTTCTGACAAGCTTTCAGGCCAGATATTTCAAAAGCCCTCAAAGTGAATTTTTAGCTTTAAAAAAACCAAGAATGGTCAGAATCGTTCTGTTCCTGGGTTCGAACCCCATCAGACCCACCCTTGGTGTCCACGCTTCTACTTTAACCCAGAACTCATTCTGTTGATGGTGTGCTATTGGTATCTGTCTTCAACCCCCCCCCCCCTTCTGTGGCATCCATTAGCAGTTTCAGCTTTTTATTTCATTGAACTATTGGAAAGACTAGCAAATCTGGACTTGGAACCGTGGCCCCTGCGGGAGGGAGGCAGACAACCCAATTTCTGGGGACCAGGCGTGGATCCGAGGGGCGCGAGTCGATAAGCAATCAGCCCTCCTCCTAAGGGCTGGATAATACGGGGAAAAGTTATATCACTGCTCGATGACTGAGGTCAAAGATAAATGAATATACTAGGCTTATGTTGTTTAAACTTTGGGCCCTCTAAAAGCATGGGGGACCTATGCGAATGCCCGGAGAGGGGTCTCCAAATTATGCAAGATTTTTATCAATACTCGTACAGGATTTTATAGGATAATTGGATTCAAGGGACCTTAAAAAATTCTCGTGTCTCACAGCCCTGCAAGCAGCAAGCATTTCAGGACACGTAAGGTACTTGAAAAATTCAATGCAGACAGTATCTCAGGAGTAATATGGGAATGGCCCCCTTTTTTTTATGGACACTGGGACATGCTTAGGTGGGCGTCAGTTTGAAAGAAAAATTGCTGGGCCTGTTTCGCGTGCCTTTCCTCTCTCAAAAGAACCAGAGGATGGAATAGAAAAGAGGTAAAAAGAGGGAATGCGGGGGGGGGGGGGGGGCACCACAAGAAAGAAAGAGACTTGCGCATGTCTCGGGTTTCAAAACTCAACAGTTTGAACTTGAACCCCCTGATGAAAATTGCGGGTGAAGCGTTCGTTCTTCAAGGCAAAAGATTAAAAAAAAAATCCCTCTGATGAGTTCTTTATTATTAGGATGAATACAACGGCATTTCTGTTTCGGCCCCGACATTGCTTTTGAACCTTCATTCACGTCACATACGCATTTTCTGTCTCGAACACATCATTAACATGAAAATAACAGAATCCACTGGATTCCAAAGTTAAATTAAAACCCATCGACTTGTGTTCATTTCTCTATGAATGCGACATGAATATGTATTGATGAATAGGAGAAAAGAGCGGCAAGGTATTTTGGTGGTGGAATTAAAAAGAGTTATTAACTTGAAATAGTGATTCTCAATCGGTCTGTCGCGGCACTTGCGGTTGCGGCTGTGGGCTAGCGAAATATGGCAGTGCCAGCACCCTAAGTGAATCGTTACTACGGTCTTACACTGCTGCTAAGTTGCTCAACCCTTTAAGCGGCAATTAGAAATCACTAAACTCTCTTCAAACTGTCATATCTTTTTAATTGCTTAATAATTTAGCTAAACAAAAATTCTCAGTGCTCGCCTCCATAAAAGGCTTTTATGGAGGCGAGATATATCGTCGTTGCCTCTTAAAGGGTTAAGGTGGTTGGTGTGTGTTTGTGTATGCAAATTTCCAAAAAAACACATTTTTTGTTTTTCAAATACTATAAAATTTTCAGCGACTCTCTCTCTCTGTGTCACGAGTTTTTCTTCTACCTGCACTGAAAGTATTTTTAAAACATTGCAATATAAACCGCTAGGAGGTATTATACAGGCAGGACAAAGAACTTTCTGATTGGGTTTTTCAATACAGGTTGTCTATATAAAAATTTAATTTTTTTTATTTTGATACTTACACAACCCCTTGCAACATGAATGGCGTATTTGACAAGCAAAGGGTCCCAAGGTGACGTCTTCAAAAAGTTTCGAAAAAATTTCCGCTGATTTTACTTTAAACATACACAAAAATATAAAAAATGTGGCGGTATTATGATGGGTGATTCAATAGGAGCATTTGAAAAAAAAGTAAGCATTAATATTTTGAACGCCCGAGGCCAAGAATGAGTTCAAAAGCCACGCAACTTGTTAGAGTGACGTCATTCAAACAACTCGTGATCAAGTACAGTACAGATAAAGAAAGGGGAAAAACAGAGAAAAAATATATCTCGTTTCTATAGAACGTAGAAAGAAGCTGGAGGAAAGAAAGCAAAAGAAAGTGAAAAAAAGTTTTTTCAAAGATATCGCCAAGAAAACAAGAGGCGATGAGTAGTGAACTCATATCAATGTTAATAATTTCTTGATGCTAAATAATTGCATTCCGCCGCTAGTTTTTTGTTCTTATCTGTTTCTGGATGAGATAGATGGATGTACTTAGCTTTTTCTTAATTTTTTAAGGACAACACCTTGGGACCCTTTCCTTGTGTGAGTTCTACACGTTTTTTTGGATACTTTTCCTAATTGGAGGATCCAGGATCAACATTTCGCCAATAAAATTCGCAAGGAAACACCCTATGTATGCTAATGTTTCCCATTAAATACTCTTTTCTTAAAACTATATTTTCTGTCAGATAAGGAGCATTTTTCAAAACCAACCCGTTCAAATGCTTTGAAACTTTGTGTGACTCTCTGCACTGAGGTGTCACGTGCTTTAACGAGAGGATTTCTCATTAAAATGATTATTAAAAATTATGGTACAAAGTTTCGGTATTTTTTGGAAAAATTGCATGTTTTTGAAGTTGAAATTTTAAAAAAAAAAGTAAATAATGTAAGAGTAAAATATAAATAAATAAATAAATATTTCCGTCAACTTACCCCACACAACTGAAATCCTAAAAGCTCTCGTTAAATTGTATGCCAATTGTAAACCATCCATAGAATTTGAGAAAAAGAAATCGAGGGCCTAAAGTTGAACAGAAAGTTAAAATGTTCCTTAAATGCAGGGGATTTTTCCCATATTAAAGCATGCGAAGCCAAGATTGTGGACCAACCCACCTTAATCCCCCACCCCGGGCCAAAGCAGTCTTAATAGCACCATGGTTACAAGGCCAAAGTTATTTTCTGGAGGGAGGGTGGAACTTGGGAGGAGTAATAGGGCAGTTGGCCCAAGCGGAAAATTTTAGAGGAAAACAAAAAAATACCTTTATAAAACTATATTAGAGTGGAAGGGCAGTAAGTTTACGTTTGTCCCCACCCCTGAGAAAAATCGGAGTTATATGGTCATGCTTCTACCTACTTGAAAGTACTTGCCCAGTAATTCACATTCCCTCGAAAATCAAAGTACCAAACATAGACGTAAAGTTATTGAGTTATTGGAAATAATAGGAAGGATCAAAAATATTGAACGGGGGGGGGGGGGGGTTACCTGGCCCATGCCAAGTTGCATCTATGCGTTAAGACGGTCCTATGCTAGGCCCACTTACACCACCATTCTCGTTCCAAATGCTGAGCTCTAATAGACAAAAATTCTTAATTAACAGACCGGAATAAGTTCGTAAATATTTTTTTCACGCCAATATTAATTCTTCCCCCCCCCCCAAAAAAAATAATAAATAAAAAATAAAATTATGGCATAAGTCTACATAAGTCTGAAAAACAAAACAATAAAACGTAATAATTACATGATTGATCTTGAGATTAAGAGCTCTGGGACCGGGACGGAGCTCCGTCAGTGCGGCGGCACATTGTTTGGGTATCATTGCATTATATGTCACATGGTACACATAATTTAGATTAAAAGAAAGAGATGTTGGTGAGAATTGAATGGGATCATGAGTGGTCGCAACTACAGACAAAAATTCACTCTGTTACCTTGGTCAGTTGCCCATTTTAGTGCCCACTCATCGAATTTTGAACTAACAAATAGTAGAATTGGCACCCTTCCTGGTCCAGCGTTTTCCAGGTTTTTAGTCTAGTGTTTCTCAAAGTGTGCGTTGCTGCTTTTAGGGGCATAGGGATGAGCTGAAGATATTAATTTGTGTGCCTATTCACGCATTGAATTAGTTGTTATATATGGGAAAATATCTACCAAACTATTCTGGGAAGCCCACGTGAAATATGAGTTGTAGGAAGCCGTGGGTGACAAAAGTTTAAGAACAGACAGCCTCCCTCCTTCCCACCCAGGTGCGGATCCAAAGGAGGGGGTGATCACCCCTCCCAAGAGCAGAATAACATTAGAAATTTATCTGGCCCATGAAATACGGGATGTTCCAATGCTCACCTACGCAATAAGTTATAAACACCTACACGGGGTTGTGAGCGGTTCTATCTATCTACACAATAAGTCACTTTTTACACATATCGCCCTGAACCGGCCTGCCTCCACTTCATTCACAGCTGAAGATGCCTGCCTCCGCTCGATTTGATTTTGAACGATCACCCCTTCCGAGAGCCGAATAATATGGGGGAAAAACTGTCCCGTAAAACATGGGACGATCCAACGAACATACACACAATTCGTCTCTCCCGACACATCGACCTGGATCCGTGCCTGCTCCCGCCTATTCCTTAGTTGCGGCCCTGGGAATCGGACAAGTTTCTTCGGTGGGGATTCATATTGATAGATTTGAGGGTGCGGGAGCCGAGATCCTGGAACAAAGCTTTAAAACCAATATTTTACACGAATAATAATAAATTCCCATAGTATAAGAAAATAAACATGATATTTATTCCGCGCCCTCGGGCTATTATTATTCTCCTCCCACCCACACATGTATGCCATGGATAGATTTTTCAATAAAATAATATTCCCTTCCGTAACATGAAAGAGAGAAAATAGAATTTCTTGTTCTAATGGAAAAGACTAAGAAAAGAAAAAAAAAATCAAAAAAGTTTCTTAATGGCAACTGACATTTCTGATAGGGCTTTTATAAGAAAGTATCTACTTTGTTGGTGTATTTTTTTTTTTTTGTTACTCTCTTTGATATTTTGGGCATCACGAACAAGCGCGAGGAAAAAGTGTGATGTATGGGAGCCCCGGGGGGTCTACGTGAAGCCCCAAAAAGAAAATGTCCGTCACTATATAGTTACACGTGAGTAGAATAACATAAGGGTGGAGGCCGTATACAAGGAAGGAATAATAAGAAAAGAATGAACCGCAGGGGAGGTATTATCGCAGGTACAGAGATGGGCCCCCACGTTGGTTGTAAAATGGTTGTATTTCATGCCGAGAATATTCGCAGCGATGGCAGGAAAACATGTTTACAACCGCTTCACCTGCAACCAACAAATGCCTAAAAAAATAAATGTCCTTTTAAATTTGTTTCCAATCAATATGTGGTTGTTGAAAATTTCTTATTAAAAGAATAAATTTCAATTATTAAAAAAAATACATAATATTATATATTTCATGATTTTAAGTGAATGATTATAATTATTATTATTATTTCTATGCAAAAATTTTTTTTTCATCATTTATTATGTGTCACAGGTAGAGCCGTCTTATGAAAATCATGGGAAACTGATTTTTCTGAGTGACTTACCTAGTTATAAATGTTTTTCTCCTTCTAATTTATATACTAACGCTTTATAATTTTGACCAGACCTAATTTGCTGAGGCCCCTCTGCGCTTGAGGCCCACGCGCCGTGCCCGACTGGACTCATGCGTTAAGACGGCACTGTTCACGGGGATTATCAGTTTTAATAACTACTTATCTCTATTTTACCAAGTTTTTGGTCATACAGTCGAACCCCGATTTAATGAATTGGTTAAATCCGATATGTTATTCTTTAAATCAAGGAAAATTATTATATCGTACATGAGATTGACAAAGAATTCTAAAAAATTGACTAAATCAAAGCTCGTTATATCGATGTCCGACTGTATATAGATATCCTATGATCGACACGACACCTATGAGAAAATTTGTAAAATCCCCTCCCCCTCCGAGAATCATAATGCACACTTCCAGAAACTTGGTTAAGTATTATCTCAGCAATAGCGTCTTAACTGGTTGGCTAATTGGGTACGTCCCAAATTATGAATATTTAGAATTCCTGAATGGATGAAAATTCAGAATTCCATAATGGATGAAAATTCAGAATTACATAATAGATGAAAATTCAGAATTACATAATGGATGAAAATTCAGAATTACATAATGGATGAAAATGCAGAAATCTAGAATGGATGAAAATTCAGAATTTGTGAGAAAAAATTATTGCAGGGTCTTCGAAAAACCGAGGGGCCCGGTGCGACCGCACCTGTCGCACACCCCCAAAAGTGACTATGATTACGCTTTTGCCAGTAGTGAGTTAATGAATGAATAAATGAATAAATAAACGTTTCTTAACTTTTTACACGATGAATTTATTAGAAACCAAATATAAGGGTCACAGGGCCTCGTTCAAGGTTGGGGGACAATGGGTAGAAACAAGTCTTCAGCCGTGGGCTGTGGTAAAAAAATTCCAGGTAAAGAAAAAAAAATGCAACAAAAAATTATATGAAATTTATTCAGTCTTCTAACCAATAACCACACGCATAACCACTAGATTCACCCCACGGGTCATTATGTCTGACTCAGCGGGTACCAAACATAGCGGTGGTTTGACTCGACGACCAATTATGCCACGCAACGGATGATGATGACGAGCAAGTAAAATACAACATGGACGACAATATAATGAAAGAAAGCTTCACACCAGGTGACATCTGGATGTATATACCTGAGATAATCGTTTACGGGCAGCCATAAAATTGCAGCGACGCCTCCCAATGGCCTCAAGGTAAAGATGGAGTATAGCGACCGCGATTCAACCCGATTATCGCTGGCTTCGCTTCAAGACCACAGCGGGACATTAACAAGCCATTAAATCACCATAAAAAGAACACGACAAACACTGAATTAACCGCTTAGATAAGCATCACATCCACACTATCATCTCATGGGCGAGAGACGTTTTTATTGCGTGTGTCGACGATTTTTATAACCTCGATGATGTCCGCCATCCTATAGTAATACCCGAATTATAATGGCCGTATAAGAAATTTTCGCATTAAAAATTCGGTCACGCGAGAGGAATTCCTCTTTTTCCTCTTGTTTCAGTTGATAGTTCGTTTACCCATTCGACAGCGATTACGAACATTGTTGTCATCATTTTTGCAATCGCCATCACTGCCGTATGTTTAATAAGAGGTAAACGCTATCTATATGATTTCGAAGTCCAACTATGAGCATCACGATACAGCGTATTAATTGCTATGAGGCGTAGGATGTGCGCTATCGCATCGATACAGGTTAGAATCAGGGCCGTCATTTCAACTTTTTACAGGGGGGGGGGGGCAAACTTTTTCCAGGGGGAGCAACTTTGTCCCGGGGGGGGGGGGGGGGTAAAGAGCATGTACTCAATGTACGCATATATATTTGTATATATATATATATTCCATTTTTAGTGTATTTTCAAAAGCCGGGGGGGGGAAACGGCCCCCCCTGACCCCCCAAGTGACGGCCCTGGTTAGAATAAGAGGGCTGGTCAATGGGGCACTAGGACCTAAATTACTTTCTTTAATTATGAATTTTTCCCTGAATTAAGTTTTCTTTTAACTTATTCTCAAATTTATTTCTATAATTTTCCTAAATTTATTTCTTTAATTTTTCTGAAATTAATTTATACATTTTCTTTTAATTTAATCTGGGGATTTATTCATCAATTTTTTGTCGATTTCTTCTCTTTTAATTTTTGCTGAAATTCATTTCTACAATCTATTCTTTTAATTTATTTCTTCAATTTATTCTTCTAACTAAATCTGGAAATTTATTTTTTCAATTTGTTTGTGGATTTATTCTTTTATTTTATTCTGAATTCATTTCTTCAATTTTTTTAAATTTATTTCTTTCATTTATTCCGAATTTATTACATTCAAGGATGTCGAAAAGATCCACAATATAAAGTTTGGGTCTAATTCTTCGGAATTTGTTGTCTAACAAAAATACGATTTGAAAAAATGATTTTGAAATGATAAAAATTTGAACTAACTGAAGTAATTAAATGCGCGCGTAATAAGAAAAATGTAACCAAGATTCAATAAAAATAGATGTGTATAGAGAGTACAGTGAAGTCCGTTATATATAACGACAGTTCACAATTACGAGAAAAATTGTCGTTATTACGCGTTCCTCGTTATAAGCGAATTGCCATTTTTTGCTCTGTCAGGTTATAAAATTGCAGAAAATTACTGCTTTATCTGGATTAAAACGACGTTTATATCATTTTTTTCTTCTATGAATGCATGAACACAGAACTCTTGTCATGAAATTGATTTTTGGTCTGACAGCAACCGATTCTCTAAGACATTTTTGCGTATAATTTCGTGTCATCCGATCGATTTAGTCAACCAACTGAACAATTAAATTTCTCAGTTATTACGATGTTCCCCTCCATGGCTGTTTGGACCCGTCAAAATTTTTCTGCTGTTCGAAGTTTTTTTAGTACGATTTTTTCAGTCACTCAGAATGAATCTAAACTGCAAGTTCTGGTCTCCTTGTCTCTTAAAGTCACTGAAAGTCGAATAAAATCATCACATTTCCCATGTGTATAGAGGGTGAAGCCCAAAAAATAGAAAGGAGTTTGAAAATTTGACTTTCCTGTGCCCTCCATTCTTTGTCGGAAGAAAGAATAATTTTTACGAGGCACACGTGAGATGAAACGAGTCACTTTATATGCACTATAAAAGTTATGCAATATGCTCTAAAAATATACAAATATGCACTTAAAAATGCCAATATATGTTCCAAAAATGAGAAAATATACGTTAAAAAAAGTCCATGCAAAAAAAAAAAACACGTTTTTAAAATTCATATTTCCTAGTTTTTAGTGCACATTCATTTATACAAAAAATACCCCACAACTGCATATGAAAATAACTTCTACATATATAGTGATCCCGCTTACAACGTTTTTTTGATGGAAAAAACGTTGTAAGCGGGAAAACGCTTTAAACGGGAAATCTTAATGAGAATTACTTAATATTTTCGTAAATATTTGCTCTTAATATTTTTCCCCCGCAGGTGAGATTTAGTGAATTAACAGAGATGTTTGTAATTTTTTTCCAAACATCAACTGTTTCATTGTGACACTATTTCTAGGGATAGCGACAAAAGTGTTCATAGCGTCGAAATTCTTTTGCTACTGGCATTTCGTTACTGAAAACAGCCTCGACTAACCAGAAATTAAAATAGTATAAATATTATGTATATATAGTCGATCCCGCTTATAATTCCCACTTATAACGTTTCCCGCTTAGTACGACTTGTTTCCGTGTGTGGTCTTCAAGAGCAATTTTCATTTGAAAAATGAAAAAAAGAGATTAAGCTTTGATAATCCTTCATAAATATGCACTTATTGTGAAAATCTTTTGATTTTTTATGCATTTATATGCATTAATGCTAAAAAAGGTCAAAATATGCAAATGCAGAATCTGGGCAATTAGTCATCAATGTTCAATTCTTGAAGAGAGTGAAGGAAAGATTGGCAATTTCGAGATTTTTTTTTTTTGTTGACGTTGAAAAGAATGTTTTCTAATTTCGAAATTCGCTATAACCGAATATTTTTTCTATCTTTAACAATACTTATTTGACAATAACTTGCAAATCATTCGCAATAGCGGGATTCTCATAATAATTCGTACTCATTATATCAAGCTTTTACTGCAGAATGTTTGAAGCCAACTTGGCGAGATTATGAATTTAATCGCCAATTTTCCCGCTTTCTTAGAATGAGGAAGGGAAAGAAAAGCGAAGAAAACGTAAAAGAAGTTGTAGAGAGAACAACGGAAAAGACGTAGGTGCTCACGCTTGTTGATGCTGATTTGTTTTGATACAATTTTCAAACATTTTTATTAATTATTATATAATTACCGATGAACTAAATGCCATCTTTAATTTTCCGTGCTAAAAGACTCGCCAAATTCATAAAAAGATAAGAAAATGCTATCTTGAGTTATTTTTATCTCTGCCAAGTGGTAACGTTACCGGAATGTAGATCATTTTGCGGTTTGTTGATACCCGAGAAGAGACGCTGGCTGCTTTTACAATTTGAAGATTCCTCGATTTTCTTGCGGTTCAACATGGACAGTGTTTGTGGTAGTTGGACATGAAATCATGTTGCCATTATACACAACTCGGTGATGGAATTCGTGAGCATTTTATCTCTGTTGTTCGCTGTTGTTATGCTCCCTCGAGTCATCGATACCAAAGCTATTTCACAATCTGACAGTTGTGATTGGGTCGGAAGGTGAGAAAAATCAAATTTATTATTTTTTTTCAATTTTATTTATATATTTTTAATATTAGCTCCATTGTTGTATTACTAAAGAGTGGTTCGATGATAATTACAAATTAATTAATACAGAAGAACTCTCAATTTATTCGAGTTTTGGATAATTCAAATTTTTGTGAACTCCCCTTGAGTTTTCTATCTAATTTAATGTTAAAATTTCTTGTTTAATTCGAACTTTGATTTTTTTTTTTTGAGCAAATTTAATTTGGAAAAATTATATATGAAAGCCAGACTTGATGAAAGTTTAAAAAATCTGTTTTTCTCTACTCTTTCTTTGGTAAGTTAATGTCCATTTTTTAACATTGTTCAGCTGGAGTAGTTGAGACTGTGTACCACTTAATACAGATTAAGGCTGGGACGAATACAGTCAATCCCGTTTTAACGAATACTGTTATAGTGAAAATCTCGTTTTAACGAATACTGTTATAGTGAAAATCTCGTTTTAACGAATACTGTTATAGTGAAAATCTCGTTTTAACGAATACTGTTATAGTGAAAATCTCGTTTTAACAAATACTGTTATAGTGAAAATCTCGTTTTAACAAACACTTTTCTAATCCCTCAGATAAGTTTACATAGGAACAATCCAAACACCTGGAATTCCTTTATAACGAAATTTCGTAATAACGAAGTGATTTCTCCGGTCTCTTGGAGTTCGTTATAACGGGATTCGACTGTAGTGATTTGGTCGGATATCGAATATTCTGCTAATGTTTTGATTGAATATCCAATATTTGGCTGTCGAATATCAATGTCCTTAAAATTCATCACAATTATAAATAAAATTGGTTTTTTTTTAAAATTTTAATTGAAAATAAAATTATTGGTCATTTCAAATTATTAGTATTGAATTTTAATTATGCTATTTATATCATTTAAATAAATATTGGAAGACTGGCAATTGAAAGATTTTTATTGCCATGATACTGAGACAATCAAATTTAACGATGATATATATCATAGGCGGAATAGACTTGGAAGTCCGGGAAGGGGGGCACAATGATGATGATGATGTCAATTCATATATAAATTTATACATTAGATCAGTCGACTCCACCTTTGACGTTGGGGGAGGGGGGCAATGCCCCCTACGTCCCCGTTCCCCCCTCCACCCATGTGACATATCGTGTTCTAGTAATTACAATTTTACATCTAATGAAGAAAATGTAAATCAATATTTTCATTCTCAACGGGTAATGTATCATATAAATTACGACTTATTTTCGTATTTTTCTTTAGATGTTGTTTACCACCTTTTGCCTCTTTCAGTAGCTCAATACGTATCTTTAGGCGAGTATCTTATCGACCTCGGTTGCCGCGCCCTTCTTATCCTGGGAATTCACCCTGACATAACCTCTTTCACAGAAAGTGATATACACCATGAAATATAATCACTAAATTTTTAATGATCACTTGATCTTGATCATTTTTGTCGCACCACGGTAATTTTCTGCACACGAGGGCTAATTAGACCGGGACCTACAATTTATTGCCGATTTCGAACGGCAGGCTTGTTTTTTATACTCGTCGAGAGGTTGGTGCGCTAACCCCTCGATGGGGTAACTCCCTGCGGTAGCAATTTTTAGTGCGGTCAAGTCGCCGTTTTTTTGTTGTACCCCTGTGTCAGGAAAGTTTTTCTGACAAGGACGAACCGGGTATCGAACTCGCGACACCTCTAAACATCCTTTGGTACTTTAGGCGAGTATCTTATCGACCTGGGCTACCGCGCCCTAAATTTTTAATTTATGGGGAACATTCTAATCAATATAGTTTTTCAATTAATTAGTTTGGTGTACAACATATTACACAGATATTCGGCCGAACCGAATATTCGGCAAAAGGGCCGAATCAGGGCCATCATTTCAACTTTTTCCGCGAGGGAACAAAGAACATGTACTCAATGTATGTATGTATATAACGGTATAATATATATATATATATTTGTATATCCCCGATCCCCCAAATGACGGGCCTGAGCCGAATACTGAATAAAAGCCGAATATTCGTCCCATCTCTAACACCGTTTGTGCTTTTTCAACCTACAAGATCAAGGGGTAACATTCAAAATCTGAATCTTTTTACCGTCATTAAGAGTATGAAAGATACCAGTAAGTAGGAATTGTAATATGCTAAGGTGATTGATTGCATTTGCTAGAATGTTACTAATGCTCTTATTGGTTGCATTTTTAAACTTTTATAAAAGTACTTTTATCAAACTTTTATAGTGTAATGCCGGCCTAAGAATGATAAGCAAAATTTGAGAAACACTTTCATAACGGATGATCATTAATTCCGTAAATCAGGGTTTGAGCATGGTCAAGAAATTCTGCAGTGATGCTGAGTGGAATAATGTAGCAACTATAAAATCAATTATTAAAATTTGAAAACAGTTTCGTAACTGATGATGAAATTTTAATAATCGATAATCATTATTATATCATATGTGAATGTTGATAATTTACGTTGAAATTTGTAGTAATTTTACAGATCCAGGATAGGTTAATTGGATAATTCGAACTTTTTTCCAGTGACTTTGCACTTCGAATTAATCAAGTTCGACTTTAATCCTGATTTGCGAGATAATGTAAAAGATTTGGAGTTTTTATGATTCAGATGAGGCAAATTAGTGTTCCTGGTGCATCAAAGGGGCTCATCAATTATTACAAGCTTGTTGGGGAGGGGGGCCCTGTGTGAGCGTGAATTTTTACGCCCTACTCAGCGTTTGTTTTTAGAAATAATCATGGATAATTTGCAACTTCTTTGACGTTTAATATGCGGCTATTGTATATAAATACCTTTAAAACACATTTTGAAATACAATAAATGCTGTGGCATTTGATTATTTCATAGTTCACAGTGGAAAATTTTACTTTCACCAGGACCGTAGCCGGAAATACATTTTGGAGGAGGACGGGTAGTACGTATTTCAGGGGGTGACCAAAGTGATAGAGCAACAGAAAAATAATGTTGTTCCATAAAAATCAGTCATTTTCTTACCATGGACATTGACGTCTTGAGAGCATAATGAGCTCCCGGGCGAACTGATTTTTCTGAGGCAACACCTGACGAATTCTTGAAAATTCCAATCAGTTCAAATTTTTGTGAGCCCCCCCCCCTTCTTTTCAAGCCTCCAGGCCATGCGCAGGTGGGCCCATGCGTTAAGCACTGTATTCTAACATTTTGGGGGATGAACCTCCCTCTCTTTCCTCCTCAACGGTCCTCCCTTTCGCTACGGCCTTGACTATCACCATTCTGGAATTAAGCAGGATCAAGAAAATATTATGAATAGTTTTTGAGCCCGAAAATTTTTCGGGATTTGGCTGCGTGTTCCCGTTTGCCCTCGTGAGAGAACGGAACTAGCCCTAGTATGCAGCATTCACCGCTCTTGCCGAAGTCTAATGATAAATTTTCATAGAATTTAGCAACAGCCAAGGATTCTCGAGCGGTTGGTCACGACCCAAGGTTCGCAGGGGTTTCTGAAATGGATCGTATAAATCCACTTACAGACAGGGAATTTTTGAGCTATGGATCTTGACCCAATCTTGATTCGCACCGCATCCTACATAGATGAGTCGTATAAATCCAAATACAAATACAACGCCACAACAGGCAAATTGCCCAACGAGTTGGCTGACTTAAGAACATCATGGATCCCCGAGCCATTTTTTGGAGGCCCTGCCTACTACTGCTACACCACAAATGCACCCCCCCCCGCGGAACCCCCCCAACGAATTAGTACATGCGGGAATGTGCGTGTACGTGTAGTGCAACCTGACGTAAAGTTTGTTTCTGTGTAATGTTTGTTATGTGTAGTGCTGCCATCTGCCACCAGTTTTTCTAACTATGAGTGAAGTGTTGTGATTGAATGATTTATCGTTGTAGGACTGTTGCTCTCTGTGGCGAGACTTTTTAACGGGGATATCGGCTCGCATTTGCGCCTTGAAATTGGGAACCACAGAAAACCAACTTCAGCCGACCACCACTGTGGGGTTCGAACCCGGATCCTCGCATCGCGAGTCCGTCACTATAACCACTCGACCACCACAGCGGCAAACTATTTTAGTGCCCTATCGAGATTGGAACCCATGACGACTGATGAAGTCTTTCATTCTCCAGGATACTGTGCTAACCACTGAACCAAATAGACTCCACTTATGGTCCTGTTACAAATGCAGTTATTGCATCAGTAATTTCACTAATTTCCAAAAAACGCAGTTCCATGGGTCGCGAAGCTGATTTTGTTGTTGATTTTGGGTCGCCATAATCTATGCTATTATTTTATATAACTCTAATTGTCATAAACATTGATTATTCACTGTTAGTGTTCATTGGCGGAGATACGGGAGGGGGCGCGTGGGGGCATTGCCCCCACCAGCTTCAAAGGTCCGGTCAACTGATCTAATGTATATATGAATTGACGTCATCATCATTGTGCACCCCCCAGCAATAATGACCGTGCCCCCCCCCCCGAGACTTCTATCTCCGCCTCTGTGTTTCATTTAATGTTTTATGTCGAGTTCTTCGTTTTATAGCGTCACTTGTGAGTAAAATTTAAAGTTTTATTTACTTCACCAAAAAAAAAAAAAAACAAAAAAAAACTAGGCTCCATATGTGCTAAGTATTTCAGTGAATACCCCATTTTTTTATGTCAATTGGTTGACTTTCTTATTAATTTTTAATACGTTTCCATGACTTCTCGTCCACCAAGCATTTCAAATTGGCATTTTTGTAACTAAAACTGTGTTAGTTACATTTCTTTGACAAAATTTATAAAAATGTATGCGATATTTTTGACATAAACTGATGTGCCTACAATTTCTTAATGCATTCAATCTTAGGCCATTTCTTAGGCCATTTCAATTGATATTTATACGAATTTTGAAACGTAAATTCAAAATATGCACTATCAGTTTGAAAGTTTTACAGCAAAAGTCTCGCCGCAGAGAGCAACAGTCCTACACGGTATAATTATTCATTCATTACACTTCACTCATTATGAGTTGAGAAAAAACTCATAGTTTAAAAAAACTGATTGGAGATGACAGCAACAAGCATTACACAGAAACAAACTTTACGGAAGATTCAATATACGTACACACACATTCCAACATGTACCAATTCATTAGAAGTTCCGCAGACGAGGTGCATGTCTGGTTTAGTAATCAAAAATGCTGGAAATTTAAAAATTTATTTCCAACTATTAAAAAATACGATACATTAACCTTTATGTAAATTTGTCCATACTAATGCATACAGCATTTTCCAATTTTATAAAATGCTTGATTTTATCTGGAAATACTGAAATACTATAATAATTCTGATAGATTTCTAAATAATGATGGCGTAATATCGATTTGTAGTTCCATTATATGTTCCTATTACTTATGTTGAAATCATTGAAGCAACACAAAAAAAGTAAATACCGATAAGATTATGTGTCCAAATTTATTATTATTGTATTTTATATTTATATATTTTCATTTTATATATTTTTATCTTTTATCGCGGTCGCTTATGGCACACGTCGTTTTGTATGTCTTACATGGATCGTTATCTCATGTCGTTATGGCAATTGAAAAAGATTATGGTGTTTTGGAGCACGTCATGCGGAAAACGTCGTTCGATTCAAGTTGTTCAATACATACACACATCCACGAAATATAGCATACTTGATTTTATTATTCACTGAGATATTTGACCTTATCCATCATTATTACGTCTACATACTGATGTTGGATATAAATAGAAGAAAAATGAAGTAGATAACGATATTATTGAGAAAAAAAATAGTAATAATATATTTCTAGTCTAAGTTGGGAAATGGTTGAACAACATGACTTCATTGGTTATATTATCTGCTTTGTATGTTTTATTTATTATATTCGTAGCTAAACGACAATAATATTGGTTTTCTTGCGCGTGTTGTGTCACGGAAATATGAACTGCATGTACGAAGTGCACTTCAAAAATAATAATAATAATAACCACAAAATTTAATCGACCTTATAAAATTCGGGAATGAAAACTATGTGCTATGTGTACCTTTGAAATTTCTGGAAAAATGTATTATTTTTCTTGGATCAAGAAGAACAGAAGGACGCGTGTGCCAAGTTTTGTATTACAGTGAAAAAATATAAAAATATTTTCGATAGAAAATAAAAATTTTGGTAATACAGAATTTATCAAAGTTTGCATCATTTAAAAAAATCACTTTTTGAATATCTAATAACAATAGACGATACTGATGTTTATTTTCAAACAAAGAAGCGCTAAATACCTTATTATAAATACGCCTGTGGTTGCCTCTTATCAAATTTCTTGCGTTAAATACTACTGCCATGTAAAATGTATTTCGATATAATTACTGTTTAAAAAATTTATGCAAAATCATCGTTATTATTATTTTATTATAACTTTTGTATCAATTTTTTATATTTTTGTCTTTTTTTTCTTAATTGGTCGCTCTGTACAGGCTTTGGCCTCTTGACGACAAATGTTGAAATTTGACTGTTTCTGATATTGAGTATTGTGTTACTGATTTTGGAAAAATAAAATTGGAAATTAAAAGTAATAAAAAAATCTTAAAAATTTCATCTCATCATGGGAGAAAAATCGTAGTCACAAATATTTTGGCACCACTTTCAGTCTTCCCTGGTCATTTTGCACCACAACAGAAAATTCCGAGATAAATTATGATGGTGAGAAATATTTATGCAGGAAATGATATAATTGGAAATTTTACATGAAGAACTTCAAAGATACGAACAAAATGAAAATTTTAAAATATGATCTTTGAGGATTTCTTTTAGTAAAGCTCAAAAGCAAAAATAAAGCGTGAATTGAAGCTACAGCCGAAGAAGCAACACACAAACAATGCATCTCTCGGTGAAACGATGATTTATGCCTTGCTTAAATAAATAAATATATATATTTAGTTTTTGTTCTCGTGAAATATTTTTTATTACTGCAAAATATACTGGCTAACTATAAGGGTGTCTGTATATATTACTGTGCTACACTGGCATAATGTCAATAACTTGATATGGATTGAAGTATTAGATAATTAAAGATTACTCGAATTAATATAGATCTCTTACAGATAGAATTTTATTATCGAAATAAATTATCGACGAAAAGTATCTAATTTTGAAAGCTTTCTAAATTGTTATGTTAGAAAAATCAGTTTAAAATCTTGTCTATTTTGTATTTAATAAATATGAGGATGTCATCTTAATATTGGAAATTTAATTATTGGAAATAAGCTTTACTTGGCTATTATATGTATGAATATTATATATATATACGAAATATACAAGATATACGGAAGACTGGATGTTGTGAAGATATTTATTATTTCAGATGTTTATTTTTTAAGGAAGGAAATAAATATCTTCACAACATCCAGTCTTCCGTATATCTTGTATTAACAAGTGGAGAGCGACATTCATGTCATATACGAAATATGTTTTAAATTCAGGAAAACAGTGCTTTTTTTTCACCGAAATGAAAATGATTGATTATACGTACTCTACACATGATTAAGATTGGCTTAATTCTCTCATTAATAATGGCGTCTTCACTGGTGGGCCAAAGGAACGTGGGCTTAGGGTCAAAGTAGAAGAAAGGTGTCGTTGTATTGAATATTTTCTTTCATTCTGAATTTTTAATAATTTCCTGTATTCCTCGCATATTTGTATGTAGGTGATTTCCAGCATTTCCGTAGGTCCCACGTGCCTTTTCTTTCTTCACGATTTATACACATTAATTCGAAACTCAAGGGGTTCCCCCAGAAAATTTTTGGCCATTCGCCCCCCCCCCCCCTCAGCCTTGCTTGCGAGAAAAACCCGCACAATTGAACAAACTTTTTTTTTTTTCGCATACAGTATCCTGGAAGTATTCGCTTCTGCGTGGGTGCACCTTTGAAAAGCTATGTTAAAATTTACGCTCGCTCACTTAAGTAAATAAGAAGGATATATTCTTACTACACATAAACGTGACCAAAAAAAAAGAGTAGAATTTCCAAAAATAACCAATTCTATATCTCTCATGGTCCAATAGCCCGTGAAAATTTACTTCCTCGAATATTGGAGGAAATATTCTTTTCTAGGCTATTGAGCAATGAGGATCCATAGAATAGAATATATTTGAAACTTTACGAACATAGCTTCCTTTGATTGTGTGTAATACAATTTCGGAATAATTCACCCATGATTCCCAGACTATAATTTTTTTTAATACTATTCCAACAAATTTTTCTGTAGGTATGAATTATTTTTCTTTTAAGAACCTCGGAGGGGAATATCTTTTTTTTTCTTCTTCTTAGTTCTATAATAACAAGTTCGCCTGACTGAGCTCCGTCCCTTATTAAGATGGAATCACACTGCGCATAATATGTACGCAAGGGCCTGGAAACCCGCTGTGTATATACTTGCTTACAGCAGGAGGGTAACAAGTACTCGAGAATAAAACGGATATGCCCCTTAGGTATACATTGTATTTTGTAAATACTTGCAATGCAAATACCTTGGTAGGTTAGAAAATTTCTTTTGTAGCGAGCGGCCCACTGAGCGCGTTAAAGCGCGATTTTCGATCGCGTTTCACGGGCGAATTACTCGCATGTATTGGGTGGGTCTCCCGCAAACTAATGGTAAAATATAATATTCGGGACCCACAAGGGCTTTCAAAACATATTTTTACTCTCCCACGTTCTTTGTCCCATAGAGGGGGTGGGGGAAGAATAAATAGCCTTTGGGAATGGAAGAGAAATATTTTGAGCATGTGTTATGGAAAAAAGAAATGAGTACGCGTATGATTTTTTATTACATTTCTACAAGCTGTAATGACGTGTCTACTTTTCTCTTTGTTCACAGCGGTTCTCCTAAATTCGTCCAGGGCGTTCGTCCCGTATACCTGCGATGCTCTCAAGGTACCATTAGCTGGATCTATCCCCAGGGTGGACTCCGCATCGTTCTACGGAGCGGGATGTCCAACAAAGACTTCAAGGCCTGTTTCAAGATGGTCCGAGGGTCATCTGGAGCTAGACTATACCTGGCCGGTAAAAAGAAATTACATCCCATTTTCAGGAGCAACTCCAGTGCCGCTGATGGGAGAGTCACCTGCATTCGGTCGGTGGAAGACCATTTGGCTCTCTATGTTGAAGCCGATCCTTTGGTCGATCCATTGAACAAGAAAGTTGCTACGTTCAAATATCATTTGCAGAAATTGCCGAAGAGTTTCAATAAAGAAGATGGTAAGATCATTTCTATAAATCTGTGTTGTTTGTAAAGTTGTGTGTAACATATCGCTAAAAATTCACCGACGCTGCTTCACCTCAAAATCGGTGAGTGATTTTCCCCATGGGAACGCAACAAATTAAATTAGATAGTGTGATGATTTACATAGGTCATCCACTAGTAGGTGATAGTTAGACCTCCAAACGGTACGAATGTAATCCCATCATTACACTTAACTTCTGAAATATAGATGGCGGCACTGAAATATCAGACACGGCACCAGATACGCACTCAGGCTGTTAAGTACATACGTGTACACTTCCGGTACATTTCACTAGGTAATAAATTTCCCATAGATGACAGGCAGTAGACCTGAGTTGTGCTCGGTTTGAAAGATAGTGTGATGTTGTTAAGTATGGATGTGAAGAAACGATCCAGTTTATATACCATGCAAGGGTTCACAAACGGGGGAGGGGGATGGTATAAAACAAGCCAAAATGTTTTTGGAGACAAGCATAACTTTTTCGAAAGCAATGGCAGAATTTCAGAGCATTTTGTTTTGTCTTCAGACTCAGTTATCACCCTTGGAAAAGTTTAGGTGCCAATATCAATATTTCAGTCACCTTGGTGATATGATACCTGAAATGTTTTTTAGCTTTGATCTTGTAGAATTGTTTTCAGGAAACCAAAGTCTTGGAAATGGCCGTTTCCATTGCCTTTTTTGTAGCGTGTGGTACGAGAACACATTGATAAAAGAATGAAGGTTTTCATGGCCAGTCTCATGTTGAAAGGTAATTTCCGGGCTGAGGAGCAGTGATATCTAATGGAATTTGAATTCCCAAGTAGTTAGGAATAGATATTAATTGAATGAAATTGATACCCACATTTTTGTACGCAGCCGGTATCATGTAATCTTTGTGGAGTGTGGACTGTAGTTGCAAGAATGTCTGGGATCTATTTCTTATCTTTTTCAGCCGTGAATTTTGAGTTGTCTTAGATCAGAGGTCTTCAACCTTTTTCCACTCGCGAGCACTGCCTGTACTCATCATCGAAAGAAGAGCCCCCTTACGGCAAGTTTAACGTACGAATGTATGAAATGACGATGATTTCAATCCTTGATTGCAATTCCTCCTAGTTGTTTAACTGGAACGCACTGATCGAGTGCTCGCGAGCACGAAGTCACATCCACACGAGCACTCTGGGTAATTCAGGGAGCACCGTGGTGCTTGCGAGTACCGTCATTCACTGCAACAAATCATCCACTCCGATTTTGATAACCCATTGTCTTATTTTTTATTCTAGAAGTATATATCGTCTCCATAGATTTCATACATATTTCTGAAAATTTAAGCAGTAATAATTTAAATTTTTTGAAAAAATTGCCTTTGAGTATCTTACAATATGTGCGTGCGAAACTTTCGATCGTGTATTTTGAAAACCAAAGTGAAAATACAAATTTGGCTCCCTGTAAAAATACAGTAGGTGTGGCTTATTGGAAGCAGAAATAATGTTATCATTCAGGTATTCTTATTACTTTTGCAAAGTAAAGAATGGACATGGGGGGGGGGAAATTCGTTTATAGCTATCAGGACTGGTTTATGTTATCATTTTTTTTTAATAAATATTATATTTTTTACACACTCTATTTTGAAGCTAAGGTTAGTTGAACCGGACTCATTTTTCCCCAGCCTAAAAGACTATGTAAGAGGTCAGAAAGCTTCCCCCTATCGAAAAAAATTTCCGTACTCGGTTTACAATCTCTTTATCGTAAGGTCCATGCACGTATTGTGCTCCTTTTGCAATAGCTTTCCTATAGTGAAAGAAAATGCACGAGGTAAAAAAAAGTCGCTGTCCTCAGTTCGTAGTCAGTTTCTTTCAACTGACCACATTCACAGCTCCTTGGCCGGAAGATTTTCATAAGGGATCTATTGAACGTACCGTTACATTATGTGAAAAGAATCTCATAATCCATAATACACATTTGTCAGTTCCATTCTAACTCCTCACAATTTCTGAATAAAGAGGAGAGTTTAGCTTATATATAAAAGGGGGGGGGGGGCAAATATTTTAGAATAACTTAGAAAAAAAAGCACGATTTAACATTTTGAAATTTGTTCATGCGGGAATGAAAAACGTACTTGTACCGTTCGACCAAACAGGACGTATGGCCGTCGTACAAACGGGATTTTTCGAATATAGTTATCAATCGGTTATTGTTATCACAAACCTCCGATGTCATCACACTAAGCGGCGTGCACTGTGCTATGGAAGTACTGTATTTGATCACGATAAAAGCCAGACTAAATATTTCGGCAGACTTTGAACGTCCCCGTGGTGTCGCTAAATATTTATTTTATTCTGACAAAAAGACACGGCAGCATCTGAAGCAACTTGATGCGACTTATCAAGGAATGGCCAAAACTTTCAAGAATTTTGAATTCTCATGCCCTTGCAAACTTTTCATCTAAACCTCGCAGATTTCCGCCTGTCCAGGTCACAAAGAGAGTTTTTAAAACATCACAAAGTTCTTGAAAATAGTACTAGAAGTTAATGAATTGACATATAGCAAATTGGGCTAAATAATGACTTAAGTCTATTTCTGCATTGAAAATGGCAATATTCATGAGTGATGAGATGAAATCGTACGTGTAGGAAACATTCTCTCTGAAACGACCGGCATTTGTTGCAGAACCCCGGGCATTCATTTTCAAATGAATAATAATAATCTTATGATGTCCGAAGCAGTAATACATTTCTCTTCAATCTTCCGAAAAGAAGTAATTCTTTTTAATGTATTTTCAATTACTTCTCCAATCATGTCATACATCTTTCTCTTTTCTCTCTCTCTCTCTCTCTCTCTCTCTCTCTCTCGAAATCCAATAAGACATGCTGTTTGTCAGACAGAACCCTCATGAAGTTGTCATGCAACCTTGTCTCTTATTATCATTACTTTTCATTTATTTTTTTTTTCCCGGCATGCATTCGGACGATTCGAGGCTGGAATCGAAATAAACAATTCGGTTGTCATCGGAAAGGGGAAAAAAAATTATATTGGAAAATTAATTACTATGGACGTAGATGTAAAGAGCGGATCGTTGATTGGTCTTAATTTAGTGATAACAACTTCACCCTCGGGCAAAACGATTGGGAAAAGATGAAGAAATCTACTTTTTTTCTTCTTCTCATTTCTTAGCCAGTGACAGCTGTTGGTTGGGTCTCTTTTTAAGTTGGATTCGTGGTCGTTTGTGTGTATTAAAAAAAAAAACGTGGTGATTATCGCAATTGACTTTTCTTTGCGTCGGGAAACATGACTGATTGCTTACTTAGAGAACTCCGTGCGGTATATGTAATACGTGTAGAAACACGGTTATATTGAAATTCAAGGGTTCTACACGAAACCTGTGCTGTGGAAACCAAATTTGAGCATTGGGATATAATTGTTTGAAATATATATCAGATGTTACCCCATTTCACAATAATTCTGTATGAATAATGCAGGAATAACCCTCTCTTTTTTTTTTTTTTTTTTTAGTTAATGATACGTATTGGAAGCTGGAAAAATCATTAAAAAAATCTACTTCGAATTGTATTGCTTATACGAGGCTAAATATGTTATTTTGTTGCTCTGCACAGATATCGAAATTCTGTGCGGAGAGAAACAACAGAAATGTGCAGATGAAATAAAAGATAATGTGTCTAGTACCTGGAAAATAAAAAGGATCCCTGGTACCACGGAAACAAAAAATTTTATTCAGTTCAGCAGGATTTTTTAAGCAAGCTAATGCTTAGTATTTTTTATGGTTCATAGATGCCAGCAAGGTTCCAATGTGCGTGTGTAAAATAATATTATTTATTATTCACGTACTCAATATGTGAGAAAAGGCGTTGATAGGGTTACCAGACATGCCTAAACACGGCCATGAGGACGAATGTGCACGCATCTTTGACTATGTTCGTTATATATGTTTATAAGAGATAAAGCCAACACACCAACAACGAACAACTGTTTTTAGATCAAAACAGAACCTTACCTCCGGTGCTTCCCAACCTCAGCGGAGGGTATTTATTAATTATCAAGCATTCAGTGCTGTTTCACTCATTTTGTTTGTTTCTTAATTGAAGGAGGAAGATATTGCCTGATTCTTTCACCGTTTTTGAAATTTTCCCGATCCTCATTATAACTGCGACATTGGAACTAAAAAAGTGTTAAGAACTCGAGATATTTTGGGGTGACCGAAATAAAGCAGATCAAGTTTAATGAGATACCTCGGGAGTGCCACTGTAAGGGTTAATAAACTGCCCCCCGGACCATCTTAACGCATGCACACGCGCATACTTGCGCATTGGTTAGTTGCGGTCAGGTTAGTTATTCTGATGGTCTGAATTTTTTTTAACAACACTATCTCATTAAAATTATAAACAAAGCACAGCTTTGCGAGTATGAGTAACAAGAAAGTTTTCCTGTTTGAATGCTCTGTGGATTCCGTGGCGTTCAATCATGCGGAATCCCAAAAAAATTATCATTGAACCCCAGGGTTCTGCTGAACACCAGTTGGAAACCCGTGTTGTAGAGTACAGTACATTCAAAAGTCACCGGTGAGTGGACATCCTTCGATTTTTCTGCTATGACTCGTATTATTTTGGATAAACAGGTTATATCAGGATAAACAGGACAGAACGGGGGAAGGTCATGGTCGACATGCTGTTGTAGATTACTTGCTCCCACAGCCAACCTCCGGTCCTTTATTCCATTGCCTCCCAAAGCCTATTTACTATACATACATCCAAGCTTGATTACACTTAAGAAAACGAAATTCCAATACGTCGGACTGTTTTGCTTCAAAAAACGTAATCAAAGAGTTTCAAACTGGAAAGAAAACTCCAATGAAACAGGAAGAAAAGCAAATTATTTATCGAAGCCATATGGCCTCTCTTTCATGTGACTTGGCAACCATCACGAATTTATCGATCAGATACGGAGGAAGTTGGATTCGTTCCACTTGGAAACATTAGATGTTACTGTGTGTGTTCTCGTCATTTTACATGGACCAGATTCCCACCAACTCGCTCATGGAGGTAGATATCTGTCACCGGCATGTGGTTAATATTCGGTTTTAATCTGTGCCGACACACATACGAGGAAACGTTCCGTCACGTCGTCGCTTGCAAAAAGATACCGCCCGCCGAGGTCTTTAGCACTGGAGAGAAGATTATCCTCACTCATATCTTGGGTCATTACTTTTCTGTGGTCCCATGTTTATCGTTATCGTGGCTATCACTATTTGTGACCTAGTGTAGTTTATTTTGTGGACTTATGTCGTCGATGCAAACGCACCGCTTTTACTATGCTCTGCTATTTGAGAGACCTTTTTTTTAATATATGGCACTTATCATTGATATTTATGAAAATACAGGGTAGTTCCAAACCAAGGATGCTCATTCTTTTAGGGAGTGTGGATCACTTCATTGGTTTGAAAATGTGTCGTTTCCACTGAAATGATCTGTAAGTGTACCGTGGTTCACTGAAGTGATCTGGAAATATGCTGTGGACCGTTTAATTTAAGTGAGAATGCGCCGCGAGTCACTTAAGTGATCTGGAATTGCACCACAGGCCACTTAAGTGATTTGAAATTGCACCTCGGGCCATTTAAGGGCGGTGTT
Organism: Pholcus phalangioides; assembly: GCF_987345545.1. Classification (NCBI taxonomy): domain Eukaryota; kingdom Metazoa; phylum Arthropoda; class Arachnida; order Araneae; family Pholcidae; genus Pholcus; species Pholcus phalangioides. Next base: position 88,127,493 of record NW_028301608.1, on the reverse strand, counting down.
TGCCGACAAGGTTTTCCAAACTTTTTTGTTCCATTGCCCCCTTCTTCAGAAATTTTTCTCTCTCATCGCCCCCCAACTCAAACAAGCCCATAGAATCCAATGGTATAACCGTAGCTTCCATCGCCCCCCTGGACTATTCCATCGTCCACCAGGGGACGATATTGCCCACTTTGGGAAACACTGGTTTAAACTATAGTCACAATTTTTTGATGAGAGATCGACACGGATTGGTTGAATTCGGATTTTCAACCAATCTACGTTGATCCCTTATCCAAAAATTGTGACTACAGTTTAAACCATGTCGGTGAATACGGCCCTAAGTGATCTGGAATTGGTCACCTGAGGTCACCCAAGTGATCTGGCAGTGTGCCGCTGACCACTTGAGTGGTATGGAACTGCATCGGAGATCACTGGCTAGATCTGGTAACTTGCCACTTAGTTCATTTTTACAAAATTCGGTTCGAGGTCGCGGGATACATCAAATGACTCGAAGAGCCCCGTTGGGACTGCAAGCCATGGCATGGGTTGAACATGTATATCCTAAACTCATGACACTAACATTAAAAGTGTGGGAAAAACCATACTAAAAGTTTTCTAATGCGTTTTAGAATAGGTTGAATCAGTCGCGTCTCGACGATTGGGCAATTGAGGTCCTGAATCAAAAAAGAGGACCCTCAGAATTATTAATGACTTCTAATAATTGCGAAATTATTTCTTTTATTAATTCTAAAATTATTTCCGAAATTACGGAATGATTCGTCAGGTATTTCTCTAAAAGGTCTAAGACTCATAATGTCGTGTGACTTTTTTGGCTATATTGTAAATAATAATCGGATGTGATGTGTTTAGATTCATTTCGATATTCGGAACCTCCTTCGCGACACCTCGGCTGTCATTGGCACGAGTGAGACTCAACGGCCAGTAAAACGTCAACATCGATCGTCACATGCTCGATGTCAGAAAAATATTTACGTTGCCATTGATTTAGATCGATGTATTGTATCACAATGGGGACAATTTGTATCACATTTCCCGTGGATTCATGTCACTTTTCAATTCTGGATTCGATGGTAACGCTTCCACAAAATCTTGGAGAGTTGATGGATTTGAACTTTATTGCTGATATCTCGCGAAGAAGCACCAAACACCTTTATTTATGACCTCGCAAGCCTTGGGCTATTGAAGGTGTCGATGATACACGATTGGAGACTTCTCGAAGTTTCCTCACGATCGAGAATATCTTGATTGCAGAAAGTTAGGGGGTCTCTCATTTCAATAACTAATATTATTTCAATAACAAACATTCTTCGCTTAATGCAGGCATCTTCAAATTTTTGCTCGCAAACGCTCCCTATATTACCCAAGAATGCTCAGTGTTTGTGTTTGATTTCGTGCTCACGACCTCGATTAAACTTTTTCATCAAAGTTGCATTCAGTAATTAACCTTATGCTAGTCTTAGATGAAGCAAACTGATGAGTCGTACGTCAGAGTTGTCATATGTGTGCTCTTTTTTGTGATACTTTTTACAACTCGTAAGTGTTGAAGACGTCCTTACCTGGTCTATGATATTCATTGTCCAAGAAATTGTCTTCATTGTCATAAGAAAATCTTGTTTACGCTGTTACGTGATAAGTCCAATAATATACAACTACCACACTGCCACATTTCCCTCGTTAACATTCCTCTGAGGAATTTTCTAACAAAGTGACAAACTGATGCATGCCCTGAAGGTAGGTGAGTGTATCCGTCCTAACGCACTTATGTTGTTAGGATTTTGGGCGTGTTTCGTGCCCGAGAAGTGCCGACATCTATGTTAGAAGTGTGTGTGTGTGAGAGAGACTGGCTCAATGAATAATATACAGCCGGAGGGGGGGGGGGGTGGTGAAAATTTTTTTTTTCGCTGTGATTATGAGCACCCTTTATTTGCAGCATCAGAAAAATAGCACCCGTATCATGCCCCATCCACATCCCTTGGGTGGACTACATCTTGGGTAGACCCCCGGTCTGATTTTTTCCGAACTCCTGTATAGTAAATTTATAGCACGGAAATACAAAAAAAAACTAAGAATTGTCCAGGGCCACTTCACCAACTGCGGCCATATCGCTATATTGCAATTTACTGCCGTTAACGAGTTGGGATGGCAACCATAGCGCCATCTGGGTGCCTCAAGCTCCTAAGGGAAAATATCTAGCTATCTCTATTCTTCCCGCGGTTCGAACCTGACGGTAGTAGTCACGGTAGTAGACGAGCATCTTACCACAGCGCCACTTGGGCCCCAGGGCTGGATCCCTGTCAGACCAATTCTTGGGGGGAGGGGGCGTGCATGTCGTTACCCTAACGCATGTAGAAACTCAGAACAACATAACATGAATACTTGAATGCATCTTGAACAACCCCCCCCCCACGGAACCCCCAACGTATCGGTACATGCGAGAATGTGCGTGTACGTGTAGTGAAACCTGACGTGAAGTTTTTTGTTTCTCTGTAATGCTTGTTATGTGTAGTGCTGCCATCTGCCACCAGTTTTTCTAACTATGAGTGAAGTGTTGTGATTGAATGATTTATCGTTGTAGGACTGTTGCTCTCTGTGGCGAGACTTTTTAACGGGGAGATCTTGAAGTTGGGAACCACAGAAAACCAACTTCAGCCGACCACCACTGTGGGGTTCGAACCCGGATCCTCGCATCGCGAGTACGTCACTATAACCACTCGACCACCACAGCAGCAACAGTGTATAATTTTTCAGTGTATAATTTCTACGGCGTAGCCCTCTTTAACTCGAGGAGCCCTTTTTAGTATATTATTTATATGGCGGTACCCTTTAGGCCTTTTTTTTTGTTTCTTTATCAAATTTATTGATTTATTTGATTATCCTCGAGTGGCCGCGGAGCACCGGTTGAGAACCGCTGGGTCAAATGGGTTGAGAAAACCGCAAATCAGCAGCTAAGCAAGTTTGTGTGCAGTGTTTGCTAATTCAGGCCTACAACTTTACAATTATTCATTCATTACACTTCACTCACTGTGAGTTGGGTAAAAAAACTCATAGTTTAAAAAATTGATTGCAGATGGCAGCACTACACATAACAAGCATTACACAGAAAAAACTTCACGATAGGTTCACCATACATACACACACATTCCAACATATACCAATTCGTTAGAAGTTCCACAGAGGAATATGACGTGGTGCATGTCTGGTTTAGTAGTAGTGTTTACTAATTTAGTTATTTTCTAACTCGATCTGGTCGTTTTTGCCACCATTTAGTTGGGAAAAAATTCCCATCTAGTTTTTTTTTCAATAATTTTTCCTGTGAATGAACGAATGAATCGAACGTCCCGGGAAACACGTGCCGTATGGTCATCCAAATAATGATTGAAATTGATTCCAGCTGTTTAAGCTTGGTTTCTAGTTTTTTGTTTTTTTTTGATGAAGAATGTAGTTGGAAAATTTTTGACCGTTGGCAACGCTGCTTGTGTGTGTGTCTGTCAGAACCAGAATAATCCCATCGGACCACTAAAAAAAATACGCGCGAGATCGGATCGGAACATGGTCCGCTTTCAGAACAACATCTATACAACACTGCACACACACAACACATACACAAAAGCCATATCTTCTTCATAAAATAAAGCGCAGTCCCATTTTCCTCATGAACAAACCAGCTGGTGTGTAGTGTTTGCCCATGTGCGCGCCCATGATGATAAAGCAAACGGTGTAATGGATGGTGGTGGAAGAGAGATAAGAAAGGCAAATCATTCTTAATTTCGCATCTTTTCTATTATTATTACTATTATTATTATATTCTACCATAACTTCGACACGCCCTTAGACCAAACACCATTTTCTTCCTGAAGCTTCTCTGGAATATCGTACTTTTTTTTTTTTTTATTCTGCAAATCGAGAATCTCTTTCTTGTGTCGAGATTGGGCAGAAGTAAACCGAATCAAAAGAAAAATGGATGATGTGAGAGAGAGAGAAGAGAAGAAACGCGTCTTCCACTTTGAGTAGAAGGTGTGTTCTCTCTCTTTTCTCTAGGTTTTCCACACAAAAAAAGTACGCCGACCACGACCTCAAGAGTGAGGTTTATGCACTTTTCGCACTCACTATCTTATATACTGGGAGTATATACCTACTCACCCACCCGCTGACTTGAAAGGAGTGGCTCGGTTCTTCTGGTGTGTCACGATTTGTACGAGTTTGGGGGCCTACTGCTCATCAAATCTCTGCTGTTGCTGTTGTAGATGTTCTGGTGAATGGGGGAATGTCAATGTTGACTGTGTGGGGTTTATTTTTTGTATGGATGCCAGAAATGTGAAAAACATTTACTTGCTGCTGATTGACTAAAAAATTTCGAAACTGGTCGTGAGGTTCCCTGATTTCTTGCTTGTCCATAGTCCCTTTAAAGTTGGTGCTGTGGCGGTCGAGTGGTCATAGTGACGGGCTTGCATCACAAGAACCCGGGTTCAAACTCCACCGAGTAAGAAGTTCTTCCTAATCCAAAGAATCCTGTACTTCCTAATGAATTCCAGGACCACCGTGAAGCATTCAATTCGAGCCCAACTCAAGATATCGAAATAGATAGATCATCACGAAAAACGGGAAATCCCGACGAGTATTAGTAAAAGTTGAGACCACGAAAATAAGTCGTTCTAAGCGGGATCTACTACTAAACTACTAAACCGGGCATGCTCCTCGTCCATATTCCTCTGCGGAACTTCTAACCAATTGGTACATGTTGGAACTTGTGTGTGTACGTATGGCGAACAAGTTTGTTTCTGTGTAATGCTTTTATGTGTAGTGCTCTTTGCCACCTGCAATCAATTTTTTTTTAAACTATGAGTTTTTTCCTCAACTCGTAGTAAGTGAAGTGTAATGAATGAATAATTGTTGTAGGCCTGTTGCAATCTGCGGCGAGACTTTTTAAAGGGGGAGATCGGTTCGCATTCGCGCCTCGAAGTTGGGAACCGCAGAAAACCAACTTCAGCCGACCACCGCTGCGGCGACGGTGGATCTTCTGTATGTTGAATCATTGTTGAACCTGTTTGCACTAGCGGGGGAAAAAACACCGCTTACTCTCCGCCATGGTATTCATTTGGTTCTTCGCAAAGCTTTCTGATTTCTGCCACATGCGCTAGAGATGAAGCATAACCTGTAGAGTCAAGACCACACTTTGGAAGACTTTGAAGTGAGGGAGCTGTGCCCGTAACAACTAATATCGAAGATGTGTTGTTTAGCTAATAATGTATCCAATTAATTTTGGAGTGCAAAAATTATGGAAGCTCTGAGCAAATGTCTAACTTGCTGATGCAGATATCAGGCCCAGGGTACAATATAGTTGGGCTCACTCGCACAAGAGTTGCAATCACGAAATTTTAGGCATTTTTGCCGTCGTTACTTCCAATGAGGGAGGTATATGATTGCCGTTGGTAAATTATCTATGGGCAAGGGAGCCACGGTTATATCACCGTTATGTCGAGAGAAACTCTGGTTAAAACTGATCGTGAGTGACTGTTCACTGGAGCAAAATAACCGTGGGCAGCAAGAGATTGAGAACCACTCTGATTTAGAAGTTTTTCGGGGGAACTTGTTACGAAGTGCACGTATGGTTAACCAGTCATCTGGGTGCAGTGAGCAGACCTTCAACACGATTCTTACATAACATGAAAATCCCAGATATCTGCCATTTTCACTTTTAATGTGTGGAAGGTGGAATACAGCAACAATATAAAACGAAGCAAGCATTATTCTGACAACATAAATACGTTAGGGTCACATTCCACACATTCCAGCATGTACCAAGTTGATACAAATTTCCTAGAGGTTTTCCCAACATGCACCTCGTATACATATACGAGGTGCATGTTGGGCGTGGTAGCCCAAGTTGATAGCATACTCGCCTTAAGGATGCTTAGAGGTGTCACGAGTTCGATGCCCGGGGTTTGTCCTTGTCAGAAACTTTCCTGATGCAATTGTACAACAGAAATGGCAACATGACCACAGGAAAAGATTGGTACCACAGGGCGTCCCACATCGAGAAGGTTAACGCACCAGCCCCTCAGAGAGTATAAAAAAAAAGACTGCCGTTCGGAATTAGCAAAAATTGTAGGTCCTGGTCTAAATAGCCCTCGTTTGCAGAAAATGACCTAGTGCGACAAAAATGATCAACGAGGTATATGTACGGTCAAATAGCAGTATTAATCCAGGTGCGACGTCTATAGCCGACCGGATATGACGACGTCATGACTGTATTCCGAAATATTGAAAGTACCCTGATAAGTCATTAGTTGTCAAGTAGTAAGTAGTAGAATCCAATACCTACGGACTAGAAATACGATTATAGCTCAGAGGCTCCTAACCAAGGGTTCTTGGGAAGATTTTTACAGGTTTCGTTGAGCTCGGATGCGAAAAAACCCCATTGTTTTTACCTTGCTATGTACAATATATATACTGAATATTATTGCGTAATGGGGTTGGTGGACTTGATCCTATTAGCACAATAGGTCTGCAGATCAAGAACCCTGCTACAGTGTTCCACTTATCTGTCTCATCTCTGGCTTCTCCGAGAGGAAAAAGTTCCCATCACCCTAAGATCACATGTTGCATATGTATCTTCTACCGCCTCCCTGGTCCATACCATTGCCTCCCCAAGGTGCTATAATGCCCACTTTGAGAAACATTGAAGAACATTCATTCTCTCGTGTGTAGTGAGACTTTAGCCTTCCAATGCGGCTTTTGTTGTGCGAATCTGTTATTTTTGGTGAAAATGCTCGAAACAAAAACCCATGTCCCAACACAGTAACAAAATAATATCCTCGGAGATCAGACCACTTTCATTTCAGCAACAAGGAGAAGTTCCCTTCATTTCATACATTGAAATTATTATTATTATTATTATTTTATTTTTCCTGAAATATTATCCACCCACGATCTTCTTCTTCTTCCAAAAAAACGTACAGAAAACTCGCTTGTCTAGTATACCTAATTCTTTTTTTTTTTCCATTTTGCCCCATTCTTGCTTGTCATTAACGTACAGCCACGGCATGGCACTTTTGGGAAGCGCCTTGATCTTTTTGAACTTCTTCTTGTAGACCCTTCTTATTTTTCATGGAGGGAGAAAGATCTTTTTTTTATTCTATATAAAGAGAAGAAACAGCTTGGACTGGTTTCAGGACCAGTGAAAATAGTGAAAGCCTGTCTTTTCCATACATACTGTATGTAGAGAGAGAGATGCACCGACTGCGAAGGGCTAACCTCTCCCTCGTTTCTTTTTGGAGGGACCCTTAAGGGTCAAAAGTCAATGAGCAGGTACATCACAGGCATTTTGCTTAGAGTTATGTGTGTGTGTGTGTTGTTTCTGTGCCACTAAAAATGAAGAAGATGCTTTTTTTCTTTTTTTGCTTCTTCTAAACATTTCTCGTTTTTCTCGGGAAATTATTGTATAGAAATCCTCTTTGTTTATTGGTGGAAATCAAAAAGTTATGATAATGTATCATCCCCCCCCCCCATTTCTGAAACATGAATATGCAAATTTTCAATTTTTTGCTTTTTTTAAAATCAGCTATAGTGCTAGACATGACTCTGTCCCATGAGAGGATATAAGCGCATTACTCCGAAAGGTTGGGCTTTTAAATCAGCTGGTTGGATCTCTTATTTTGCTACAGTCAAGTTCCTAAACTTGGCACAATTTTGAACTTTGTATTGGAAAATCAACCCCTCAGTGGAACGTTAGAATTTTAAAAATCAATCAATAACCACGGTATTTATAAACTCATAGTATAGACATTCTTGGACATGGATTATCACAGCAATGATCCATGGCTGGCAACCAGAAACGCGGTTGAACAGCCTGTTAAGACAGAGAAATATTCCAACTCAGCGTTTGGCTGAAGAATTTAGGTGTACGTAGGAGGTCATTAGAGCTAGAAATTCGTATAGACCAGACTTGACAAAACAAAAAATATGTAGGCGTCAGCCCAATTATTTGGAAGCCAGGAGCCATGGTGTTTTGCTCAAAACTGTCGTAAATAATATAGTAATATATAATAATATATAAGTTTTTTCAATATTTTCTTTCTTCTTTGTTTCTGCTACTTATGAAGGAACTTCATATAGTTCCGAAACGCGTATAGCCGTGTTCTTTTTGGAATTTTGGGTAACTCTAACGTCGATTATTCAATTGTAAAACCAGTGACATGTTTGAAAAGCTAGAAGACAAACGTCTTTCTCAGCGGACGCTAAAAGGTTTACCAATTCTTTTTATCTCATTTACTGAAACTTCATCAATGTAATCAACATCAGGGAATGAGAACACACCTGTTTTACCCACGTGAGTTCTCATAAAATGAAGTGTGAACAGCTGCTCATCAGACCTAGCATCCAAGACCATTCCTATGTAATTAATTTGTAATTCTATGCAATGTGCCTCATATAGGACTGTTACTAGGGACACTGTCCTATGTCAGGTGCATAGTCAAGACAAACTTGACTTTTTTATCTTAAGCCGGGCTGTAACTAACAATAATAGAGATTAAAAAAAAGATTGAAAAGACATTTTATAGGGGGAGGCATTACCTAACATTGCCCTGAATCAGAGAAATGTCTTAGAATCATGTCTAAACGTAACTGTGGTACAAAACATTAGTAGTTCATTAAAGAAAACTTACCGATTTTCAGGAAAATACATGAGAATCTTTTTCTCAACCGAAACACGTTCTACACTACTGAAATTATCACGAGATGTCAATACAACAACAAAGAACTCCAACAACCGTCTCAGAGCTACCAACACATTAAAGCAAAATGCCCCAAATTGTCCCAAGTATGGGCACTTTATCTAAGATTTGCCTGAAACGCGAATCTGTATCCTTATCGGGGAACCCTAGAAAAACAATCTCAATGGAGTAACATGGGTAGAGTAATTATTCTTCAAACGTCATTTCCCAAGTTTTTTTCCTACCAATAATTTGCAAATTCATGTTTCTGAAAAATCGACCCCCCCCCCCCCATGAGTCGTTCAATTTATTTAAACTATAAGTATGTTCTGTAGGACTTTCACATTCTGCTGCAGTGGAATTTGGATTAGTGGGGTCCCCTCTGTATTTTGAAATATTGATTTTCTAGTATTTTCTGATAATACTTAATGCAAAACAATACGAGATAAAAGTCTATATACGTATATTGGACACTTCTGCTTTAGTAGAACTCTTTGTTGGGCAATGTATTCACATGTTTGTTTGAATTGCATGCAGTAGACGTTTCAAACACAAAACATTCATAATAGTGACGAAGTGCGTGGCCCCATTAGTGACCAAGTGAGTGACCACATTAGTGACCAGGTGAATGATCATATTAAGGTTCAAGTTGATGACCGTACGAATCACCATATTATTGATCAAGTTGATGACCGTACGAATGACCAAATGCGTGATAGTATGATTGACCAAGTGAGCGACCGTATGAGTGGGACATATCTAGCCCCGGACATTCCGCCTTCGACATATCTCGCCCTTTGAATAAATATAATGAGTAGGCTGCAAAAATATGAATAATAAATATAATTTTTGTTATTTAGGTAGAAAAAAATTATAAATTATTCTATGCTTCACTGCAAGTTCTTAGGGGCCATTCAAGTAGGCCGCCTACTACGTAAGTACAGTATCAATGGAGGGGACAGAGAAAGGGCTTTCGTCTTTTGCGAACACTCACCCGCTCACTTGGTCTCTCATACGGTCACTCACTCACACAGTCATTCGTACACTCTCTCACTTGGTCTCTCATATATATATTTACATCTTATATGCATTATTAGGAATGGTCACTCACTCATACGGTCGAAAAATATCTCTCTTTCCACATTGATAAAACTTATGGTATATACTGTATTAAACGTTGATTACGTGCTCCTTATTCAAACTCCAAGTAAAGATTTGGTTTTTTCCCCCTATTACAGAATGTCGACCGTGTGACAATGATGAGCTTCTCCGGAGATATTGTTCCAGTGATTTTGGTAAGATTCTTTTTGGAAAGTTTCATTTTATTTATTTTTTCCGAGCAGGACCGTTTTAAGAGCATCATGGGCTTCTCTCCAACAAAGTGATGTTCAGAGGCCCCCTGGAATTACTCTACCAGCTTCTCAGTTTACGTACTTACTCTAAGAAAATAGTATTAAATATAATGAGCTCAGCGCCCTCCTAAGCAACTGAGGCCTCCGGGCCGTGCCGGGTAAACCTGCGCGTTAAGATTTACTGTAGTAACATTGATTATGAGCTTGAAATATCTTCCATTAGTCCAAGGGTGTTCAACCTTCAGAAGAGATGTGTGGTTTCACCACATGCGATTTGAACACGTGTCGTGGGCCACTTACTTGAGCTTTGAACAGCTTACTTAAGCGATCTGTAACTGGAATTGTGTCGCGTTTCCCTTAAAAATGATCAGTAAATATGCTGTGGGTCACTTGAATGATCTAAAAATGTGCTGCGGGACACTTGAGTGATCTTGAGCTTTGCCGTGAGTCACTTAGTGATCTGTAAATGTGCCACAGGTCGCTTAAGTACTCTTGGAACTGAGCAGCGATGATTTGTAAATATGCTGTGGCCCATTTGAGTGATCTGTAACTGCACCGCAGGTCGCCAAAGTGATCTGTAAATATGCTGTGGGTCACTTGAATGACCTGTAAAGTGCCACAAGTCACTCAAGTGATCTAAAAAATATGTCACGTGCAACTCAAGTGATGAGAGAGCTGCACCGCGGGTCACTTAAATGATCTGGAAATGTGACTCTTATTTGATTTTTACAAAATTAGTTTTGAGGTCGAGGGACCCTCAGGTCATTGGTTGAGCATGTATGCATTAGCGCATAGTTTTTCAACCGCCCCTTTTTAGAAATGTTTTCCTCTCATCGCCCCTAACTCAAGCGAACACATAGGATCTTATGCTATAATCGAAGAGCTTCTATCCCCACCCCCGGACCAATACATCTCCCAACAGGGGGCGATATTGCCCACTTTGAGGAAGCATTGCATTAGCACCTCTTGCATTCATGGAGGAAAGAGTTCGCTCTCCATAAGCTTATCGTCAATAAGGCGGAAGGGGGGGGGGTTGATTTGGATATGAAGTGCTTTCAGGTGCCTGAAACTGGTAAAAGGAAGACCGGACACAAAAGGAGGATTAAGTCCCTTTTGGTTTTTATTTTATTTTTTCCTCAATGAAAAATTGTGCACCTTGTGCAACTATAATGTTCTCTCTCTCTCTCTCTTGCATACAATAGGAAGCCAAAAAATCGAAATTCTCGCGAAAGGGGTCGAAAGGATTAGCGGAACGCGCCTGACAAGGCCGGCCCCGTGCATTTATATAAATGGCAGGCGTTCGCATTCATTTCCCCTCCCTTTTTAGCTCTTGTCAAGAATGTCAGACATGTTGGGAACAGTTTAAATGCGTAGTTTCTGCTTTTTTCCCCCTACCTCTTTCATTTTGGGGCCCATGAATAGCTTTGAAAAGAGACATAGAAAAGTGGGCGGTTATTCCATTTCCATCACAATGTGGAAATGGACGGGTTGTGAATGCCATGCACGGACTTTTACGGTTTCTAGAAAAAAAGGAATCAATAAAACTAGGTAGAATGCCTTTGTTATGACAATGCCTAGCACAATTGTGGTTATTTCTGTAGAGATTATGAAAGAAAATTAATTTATTTTTGTTTATTCGAATGCTATTTCAGTACTTCGTGGGACCGTCAGCGGCCTCTTCCACAACTCTGCGATGAAGAGATCCGAACTGACGGTGCGTGTGTCCAAAGTTTATCAAGATTCCAGTCCGTCCATCTACCAAACGCCGTCCGCGAATGGTCGAAGTGCGGACGGATCCAAACACATCGTCCTTCATAGATCTCTAAGCTGTGGGACGAAGCCTGGTAGCGGCGAGTATCTGTTCCTAGGATCCTGGACTTTGGGGAACCCTACACTGACTTGCATACCGAGATTGAGCGAATGGAAGAAGGTCAGGAGGAAAGCCCTGAGAGATGGCAACAGCCCGTGCCAACTCGAACTGTGAATTCATCAGAAATGTCCCAGTTTTGATCTCAGCATCTGTGATATGAATTACTGCGAATAGACCGTATATGTTCGCTGGAAGCGCACAAATCCTTCATCCTGACATGATACTTCATATATAAAAGGACATCATTCATTAGCAAAGTTTCATCATGTCGTCGAGATTCTTGGCACTAGGTGAGTGTGAAAAAATCAAGCATTCCATTCATTAAAACATTAATATCGATATCCATGTGGTTGCCATTATCAGAATTCAGAACAGATCGTGAATTGGCCGGGCACTTCACGAGATGGCCAAGTCTTTTTGGCTATAGTTCGAAGTATCCGAGAAACTAGGCTAGTGTTCTTCAATCTTTTTTTTACACCCGTGGACCGGTGTAAAGAGTAAAAACCATTTCGCGGACCGGCAAAAAATAAATAAATAGTAACAATAATTTGCGGACTGGAAAAAGATAAGGGAAAAACAATTTGTGAACCGACAAAAGATAGGCAAATAGAAGGAATAATGTGCGGACACCAGCGGAAAAAAATAAAAAAAATAAAAACTTGCTGACAAAAACAAATGAGAAATAACTTGAGAACCTGCACAGGGACCGTTCAAGTATTACGTAAGCAAATTTTTAGCCATTTTTGACCCCCCCTCCTCCCCCTTGTGAGCAAAATTTCGTCATCAGCTTTGCCCCTCTGAATCCTGACTCATATTTTCATAAAGGGTGGTTAATGGCGTAAGCATTATATAACGCCCCCTCCCCCCTTGTCATCAAAAGTCAGCAAATCGGAAACCCCCTCCCATTGATGATGACGTAATACTTGAACGGCCCCAAAAGTGTTAAATAATGAGGAAGAATAATTTGTGGTCACACACACAGACTCTCTCTCTGACGGCTAACAGATTTTTAGACAGTCTTATTTTCTTTCTTTTAAAATTGAAACTGTAGCCATTACATACGTAGATTGGACGAAATTTTTTGCGGACCGGACTGGCAGAAAATTCCCACGAACCGGTGCCGGCCCGTGGACTAGCGGTTGAAGAACACTCAGCTAAATCATTTCAGGCTTTGGCCGGTTAGATTTCGGACATTGGCCATGGTTGTAGATATTTTATCGATACCATTGGACTAAATAATTTCAATATCTGATTTCTCTTCTAGGTTTGAAATCACTTGGATGGGAACCTAAGATCCTCATGACAGTTCAACTCATTATTCATCATTGTTAATACTCATTAATTTCCCATTTGTGAATGTCAATACTGCATCTGTAAATTTTTGTACATTAAAAAGGCATTATTTTCGATAATTTCATTTTTTTCCCTCTTTAATACAGTCTTTATCAAGATCTGTGAAATGAAAGACAACTCAGCCACACCCCAATGGCTAACAGGGGGCACCCGAGATGGATGTCAAGTTTTTTCGCACTATATTTTTACTAGAAAGGGGTCTTAGGCCCCGTTTTATTATGGGGGTTCTTTGATGCCAACATTTCGGATTATGTCTAAAGGTGCCGCGATGCTTATTCCACGGAATACGCTAATTTAATGACCTAGTAATAACTGTCATTATTTGAAGTCTAAAACGCCCTTTTATTACATGGGAAACTTATCTTTTGATCGGTGATTTTGGGGCCCCGTAATAGCATCGCAACCAATCAGCTACATACACTAATTACTTTTTTATTGTGGGAAGGGGGAATGTGGAATCTCTCATTCATCAAGACACCTGCTGCTGCTACTGTCACTCGGTGTCGCCTTATTAGCGATCTTATCAAGGTTTTTCGGGACCCTCTCGGTGATATTCTCTGAAATATGATCAAATGAAGTGTTTATGACAGCCGCGTGGCCGAGTGCAAAGCAGTGTGAAGATGATGCAAATCAAAGTAATTAGTGACCATTACGCGTCGCATAGCTCTCTAAAGCAACACGGGCCAAACTCTTTTCTGCGAGAAAAAAAAAATCCCCCCCCCCCCGGGCCTACGACGGATTGTCGAAATATGTCAACCGATTGCACTTCGGGTGCCAAGGGGCGATCGAATCGAAAATTAGACGCTAGGCGATAGTTAGCCTGGATTATAATTAGCTTAGCCGAGCAGAAACGCGACATAAATCTTAATTACTCGAAGGGGCGTCACCGATTCGTCAAGCTCCTCAAATTACGTACCTGTCTCCTGGACAAGTGGCACATGGGACTAAATAAGCTAAGGATTTGTCGGAATAATTCATGTGGAAGTATCGGAAAACGACACTGAAGCAGGCATTGGGCTCCCGAATTTTATCTCGTATAAATTAGATACTTGGATAGGTAGATGGTAAGAATGGGACGCCTCTGGCGGCCGAGACACGCGCAGTGAATTATGCCTAGGCCTTGCCTTCTTTCAAAGAGCGTTTGTTACGCATGGCATGTCAAATGGAAAATGTTCCGGCCCCTTGATGACTGCTTATTAACTTAAGGTATACACTAACAGGTTGCGTAGATAGAAATCTCGTGGATGCCATGGTATCACGTAAAAAAAATACCTTTACGCAAACAAAAATGAGAGATAAATTATTTTCGATATATTTTCTGTGATAATTATTCATGAGTTCTCCAAGTTCTTTATTATTTGAGAATTATCTAACTTCATTAGACGTGAGAGTTACCATATCCCATTATTATTCAAAAGGTGATCTGGTCCGTATCATTGCTAACCACGGTATTTATAAACTCATAGTATAGACATTCTTTGACATGGATTATCAGCAATGATCCATGGCTGGCAACCAGAAACGCGGTTGAACAGCCTGTTAAGGCAGAGAAATATTCCAACTCAGCGTTAGGCTGAAGAATTTAGGTGTACGTAGGAGGTCACTCGAGCTAGAAATTCGTATAGACCAGACTTGACAAAACAAAAAATATGTAGGCGTCAGCCCAATTATTTGGAAGCCAGGAGCCATGGTGTTTTGCTCAAACCTGTCGTAAATAATACAGTAAAGCCTGTCTTTAACGGAATCGTAAGGGACCGAGATTTTTCCCCCCCGTTGAACACAGGTTTCCGCTTAATAAAGGTTCGATTGACGGAACGATAAAATGAATTATTGTTATTATTATTATTACCAATACGTACAGTTATGTAACGAGTCATCTGTTTTGTGTCAGTTTCAGTTTGTTCATTGTTTATGTAATCCTCAGCACCAGGGCTGTAACTAGGATTTTTCTTTTTGCAACATGATCTTGCACTCTGACCTTACACTGTATTATTCGATGATTTTATAACGGTGTTTTTGTTCTCTGCAAAAATTTTTCCGCCCTGGAAAAATTTAACCCCTTTCTGATTCCGGTTCTGCTCAGCACTACGATCACTGAAAGCAGTTTGCATACAATTTTGTGAGCCGTACATATCACTTGGAAATCCAACCCTTTTACTAATTTCTCTCGCAGAAAAGCCTGTTTTCCGGAAAATTTTATTACGATTTCAGAAAGCTACTGCTTTACTGCACATATGGCTTATTAAAACCACAGCATCAAGTACGGAAACGGTTTTTGGATCATCTAAGGGTGAGTGATGTGGAACTTGCATTGGCAAGCTGAGATTGGTGACCATCAGTCTGGTTTTCGTCATTGTTGGTGATCGGAGATTTGAAGGTGGGGGGGGGGGGTTTGATTTTGAAACTTCTCGAACATGTTATTTGAGTAACCAGTAATCATATGTAAAAATTATGTGTAATTAAGTTAAGGAACTGGTGGAAGAGGGATCGCAAAAATATATGTGATATGCTCGACAGAAAAAATGTTTTTACTAGCGTCCTCTGCTGTTGGTTGGGAAAATTATTTTTTTTGGAAAAGTTTGTCACAAGTTTTCATTTGGATGAAATTTATTACAGTTAAAATAAATTATAGAGAGAAATTTGACCGAATAATAGTCAAATATCGGTTAATATTTTTCACATTATTTGTTTCGGTTGACAACTTTTGTTTCGTTCGCAGATAGTTCCGGTTTCGGTATCTGCGCGTGCCAAAATAACTTAGTTTCGGTTTTTAGCGTCACCTGTCTGACTAAATATTACTTTCTAATTTTGCACATAAACATTTTGGCCATAATTTTTTTCACTTTCTATCGTTTCTTTTATCGGAGAAATAAATTTCTCAATAATATGTAGAATACTTGATTATGTTCATAAGTTTTGCTCCCACAAAATCAGATACAGTAAAATATCAGTTAATAAAAGACCCAAACACATCTCTTCTGCCTTCATGAGCCTCAGCCATTGAAATAACGTTCCAAAACTTGGAGCCCGCTGCAATATACGGATAGGGGGTGATTCAGAAAAACTTCGCTCAACTGAAAGGGCAATTTAAGAGAAAAACATACGATAACAATTCAAAATCATAGGAACAAAGGTGCACAAACGGCATCTGGAGCCGCTACAGGGAGTTGTTGCGTCGCACACTTTTAAACCAATCCCGAACTCAGCTAGCATGTAATTGCAATTCTGATAACATAAATACGTTAGGGTACATGAATTTGAAGTAAGACGCACCCAATGGTACCACTCAAGTTTTAATAACGCTTCCGGGCCGGGTATCAACCAGGCTCGTAGCCGGCATATATAACGACATTATTTTACACTATATCTCGAGAGGTTCGCAACGCAAATAGAACTCACAATGGTGTCGCCTGATAGATATTCAAATCCAATGGTATCTGTTTTATTAAGTCATGTGATTCAAGGTACAGTCGACGCTCGTTATAGCAATCATTCCATTATAACGACCGGTAGGATAAGTCCCAATAATAACTATCATATATGTTTTCCTTTCGATATAACGACTTTCAATATTACGTCTGTTTTCGACGGGACGAAGGGGGTCGTTATATCGAGCGCCGACTGTGTACAAAGAACTATTCACGTCAAAATCTGCGACCTCACCTACGGCACAGGCTACCCCAATTTTTTTAAGTTCCTCCACAATAAGCGTTACACAATAATATTTTACAGGAACAATTTAATTAATTTTTAATTTCTAACAATTTAATTAAGAGCACAGATTAACATTAGCACAGAGAGGAATAATATTAACTTATTTGTTCATACATGAAGTTGAGAGTATGAAATACAGTAAAACCTCGTTAAGTCGTCACTCCGGTTTAGTCGTCATTTTTCTTCAGACCCTTCCAGCTCTCATAGACCATAATGTTATTAAACCCTCGTTTTCTCGTCGCTAATTTCGGTTAACTCGTCACTATGAAAAAGTTTGAGAAGGTGGAACAGACTATTTTTATGGCTTCCATTAAAAAAAGAGCTTGTTAACAGCATTGCCATATGCTTAAAAGTCACCATAAAATACTATATATCCAGACGGAACAGTTTAAGTAACGAAAGTTACGCTGGGGAAGTTAATTTGCCGAATAAGGTTTTTGGAACGTTGGGGACTGTTCAGGCTAGATCTCATTTCTGCCTGGGCTCCATTGGAGAAACTGGACAAACCGTGTGACACCCAAGCTCTGTCGCAAGAAGCAACGTAAGCACTTCGCCGCCCCCCCCCCCCCCCCGGGGAACCAGGGCATCTCCGGCAAAACCAAAATTCATTGATATGTCAAAGATTACATATAGTGCAAGGAAATCAGAAATTATGCAAATCGAAGAATCAAATTAATCAAGTCAAAGTCAAAGTGCAGCGGGCACGGATAATAAATAATCATAGAAAGCAGGGGCTCTACTAATTTAGGGCTTGATATTTAAACAAAATATCTTTGTTGAAAAAAATTAGACATTCTTTCCCAAGTTGGTCTCCTGTTTACTTTTCCCTGCCCAGGGCCCCTCCACCAAGTCAAAAGTGTTCGAGATTCCTTTGCAGTTGCATCCATGAACTACTGGTGAAGAATTCAAACACTGAAATTAAGTTTGATGTATATGTAAAAGTAATGTGCAATAGAGAGTTCTGTTATGAAGAAGAGCTACTTATTCAAACAGTTGCTCTGTTAGTCTAAATTAAAAATTACTAGTATAAATCAAAGTGTAGAGTACATTTCACCACAATAATTTAAGTAATAAGAGATAAAAAAGATAAAAAATAAATTGCTATTAGTTTTTCTTTCGCAATCTATAAATTTTATTAATATTGTTATTTTGATTCATACTTTAATAAATGTCATATTACTTCAAATTTATACGATTTTCATAACATTGCACATTGAAACTGACGAAACTCCGCCTAAGCCGTCACTCCGCTTAAGCCGTCATGATTTTCCGATAACTTGAGGTGACGGCTTATCGAGGTTTTACTGTATATCAGAGAGAGAGAATCTTAGTCTGTTTAAACAAAGCCTCACGCATCCAATTAACGGCGCCCCTCGCCAAATAATTACCATGAATCTGATGATGTCGTATAATTCGATGTTCTCTCTCTCGGACGCGTTTCCTGTCGACGGGATCCCTCTACATCGCCAACATTTAAAACGATAAACCCAAGATACATATTGAAATATCACCATGTTGTAAAAGACCACCCGTACTAAGTTCGCTGTTAATCATTGGCAGAAACAGGAAGCAATACATTTCAACGCGAAACCTGTCCTACTTCGAGGCAAAACTCTCAATCAAATTGAATCGAATTCCGTTTCTATTTTCGGCGTTAATTATCCGAATGAAAAATAAGGCCGCGTTAGCTTGATTTATTCCCAGAATATGAGGGGGGGGGGGGAAGGAACGGAATGATTTTTATTTATAACGGTGAAACCTCGCTACAACAACACTCGATTTCTCGATATAACGATAAGCCCCCTTGCAACTACATATACTGTATATCAGCAAAATCTTGTTTGGAATCGCCTATAATCTAGTGCTGAATTCCCCTCGATATCCCATTTACTACGATACCCCCCCCCCCCCACTATAACGATATTTTTTTTGAGGATATTTGAAAACCGTTTTACACAACGATTTTATATTTCACTCAAAAAATCAGCTTCAATATATTTTTTAAATTTCTAAACCAGTTCTTGTTTTTTGGAGAGTGTTTGTAAAATTTTATATTAACATTTTGCATTATCTACCGTTCGAAAGTGTTTATGAAGTCGCGATGAAGGTACCCATTGTGAAGAACACACAAGTGTTACGCGATAAACTATTTTACAGGGGGTAACAGTTAATTGAATTTTGTTTATCAACTAATTTTAATTGGAGTTTTTATGCTGCAGAAAACAGCAAAAGTTTTTTTTTTTGGGATCAGCGTGTCCCATAAATTCGTAAATAGTTTAAAAATTATTGGAAATTGATGTAAATGCTATATTTTATTTTCTGGTTAGCGAAAAAGTTTTTCCTCACGTAAAGGGGATTTTTTTTTTGGTGCAGAAATTTATTTGGCCAGAATTTACTCTCAAGTATATTTATTTTGACTTAGGAACATATTTTCCATTTATTCCAAATGTTTTATTCAATATTAAAACATTCAATTCTGCATTATTTATTTTCATTAATTCTGAAATTATTCCCGCCACTAATTCTTAATTTTTAATAATTTTAATGTTATTTCTACCATTTTTATTCTGAAGATATCTTTGCCATTAATTCTGATAATATTTCTACTATTAATTCTGATATTATTTTTTCCATTAATTCTGATATTATTTTTCCATTAATTCTGAAATTATTTCTGCCATTAATTGTGAATTTTTATCGATTACGAAAATTATTACTGGCATTAAATATGATTTTTATAGATTCCGAAAATATTACCTACATTAATTCTGGAGTTTTAATAGTTCTGAAATTATTTCTGCCATTAATTCTGAAATACCGTAATTCTGAAATTATTTCTGCCATTAATTCTGAAATACCGTAATTCTGACATTATTTCTGCCATTAATTCTGAATTATCTTTACTTTCAGTGTCAGCCAGCACATCTTTATATATAAAGGCATTTCCCCAGCATTTCTGTACATTCCGTAATCATACTCTTCTGGATGCCAAAATTTTGGCTCAAGGGAGTCCCAAAAACTGTTCGGGGCCCCCTGAACACCCCCCTCGTCTTCAGCAACACCCAGACCACCTTTCGGAAACCTCTACACTAGGCAGATAAATATAGACCACGTTATTCACCACCAATCATACAACCAGTCTTTGATTGAGAAGAACATATGGTCACCAGATAGGATTGCAGTTATTTCATACGATACATATATTTCTTCAAAATTCAAGATTACATGGTTTTTTAGACGAAAATGCCCCAAAAAAAACCCCAGAAATTCTCAGATGTAGCTCGAATATCCCAGGAGACAGCTGCGCGAAGAGGCAAGAGGCCTCCTACGCAAAAAAAACAAGGCCTCTTCTCTGTCTATCTGTAGAGCCTCAAGAGCAATTAGATACGCATACGCACTTTACGTTTCTCGGTTTCTGTATTACAACACACACACATACACACAGTGAGATATGAAAGGCATAAAAAGATTACGAGAAACTAGTTGCGATGGCATTAATATGAGAGAAGAGAGGACGTTTACCCGATACCATCTGAGGCCTATGAGAGATATATTATGTGAGGAGCCGTGCTTGACCTCTTGACTCGAGCCCAACCCGCAATTCCAACCTCTAAACCTGTTTCCACTCTCTTATATAAACTCTACTATCATTATAGTAGAAAAAAAAAATGATAAAATATATTATATTGAAAATTGCATTCACATGGTGTAGAAACACATATGTTTGTTTCCTGGCATTTCTCATTGAAATCGCAATTTCTTACGGGAATTAATTTTAATTATATTTTTCAATGCACTTCGTGGAAATAACATTCCCTATGGAAATTGATGTTGGAAACAATAATTATAATTAAAATCTATTTTTGTAGTTTCATATATTATTGGTGGAAGGATAGTATGGGGATGATAGATATTGTATATACACACAGCTGGTCGAAATAATAATTATTATAGATGGCATCGGCGTTCGGTACAGCCCTAATGATGATTTTGACTTGTACGGGGGTGTTTCATATGCAGTAAAACCTCCCGTTAACGGCCACCACCGAACAACGGTAATCTCCGAACAGCGGCCACGTTTTTGTTCGAACCCAACGCGTTCCATACACTTGACAATACAGATAACCTCCAAACAACAGCCGCTTCAAGTGGGGGAAAAATACGCATATTCGCCGAGAGAAAAATAATTTCCAAGCTGATTTTCAAGGGAGTTCTCCCCCCCCCCCCATAAACTCTATGGGGATAAAAATCATTTATGCTCTTTTTCCTGGGTATAAATGCTAGATGACTACTACTGAACCAACATGCACCTCGTCCATATTTCTCTGCGGAATTTTTAATGAATTGGTACATGTTGGAATGTGCAGTGAACCTGAAGAGTGAAGATTGTTTCTCTGTAGTGCTTCCATCTGCCATCAATTTTTCGAACTATGAGTGAAGTGTAATGATAGAATAATTTTATTGTTGTGTAGGCTTGTTGCTCTCTGTGGCGAGACATTTTAACGGGCTGATCGGCTCACATTCGCGCCTCGAAGTTGAGAACCACAGGAAAACAACTTCAGCTGACCATCACTATCTCGACGGTGGGGTTAGAACCCGGATCCACGCGGTACGAGTCCGTCACTATACCACTCGACCGCCATAGCGGCAATGCTGGATGACGATATTGAAGAGGGAAAAAATCCCACGTTAGTGAGCTATAGTTGTGCCACGGGTCACTGAAGTATTTTTATAAAATAAGTTTGAGATCACGGGCCACATCGGATAGCTACGAGGGCCACATTCAGTCGTGGGTTGAGCATGTGTGTATTCTAGTTGATCGTGGGTGGCGATAAAGAACTTTCTAGGGCTCAAAACCAAAACTAAAAAATTCTTCTTTGGTTAAGTATTTCTCCAGCACGCCATATTTCTCCAATATTTGAGCTCAATTCTTAAAAATTTCCCTCCCTGTCATTCCATCATCGATACATTCATCTAATATTCGTAATCGTATCAATCATCATCACTATACTCTCCTGTACCATCATCATCTTTTATTCTAGCTAGCGGTCTGTGATATATCAGACCATTTTCCACTGAAGGAACGGGTACATTAGCCTTGGAATGGATCTTTGGCGTTTCAATTTTTTTTTTTTTTTTGTATTTTGAGTGATAATCGTGGGATTTCATTTTCTTCACTATGCGCAGAAGGTATTTACTCCACAAAAGATATATTTCTTGGAAGGTTGATTCTAGTGCAAATAGTCTTCGAAACCTTATTACTAAGTAAAAAAAAGCAATCCCTATACTTAAGGGAACGTATAACCATGCGGAAAAATAGTACTAAACACTGTACAAAAAGCGACAACTATCAATCACGCCACCTATTTACCCCACATACTCAGCATATAAAACAGCAAAATGCGCATTCAAGTCATACGAAACATTTTACGATGGATAATATGAAAAAGGCATTACGTGATAACTTATAATACATCTTTCCTCTTTTATGCGAAAGCTCTTTTATAAGTAATATAACATTATAACTTATATTTAGGAATGCACACACGCGTCACAAGAAGAGATATACATCACGTGTCTCAACTAAACGATCTTACCAAGCTCGCACGCACATAACGTTTTCGTATCACGTCCAAACCACACGATGTCCGTATAATTCTAGCAGACATTTAGAGACATACGCCGACTTGACTTCAGGTTCATTATCCGTTATCTCTTTTATGTGATATTGCAGTATACGCATAGGACGAAAAAATTCTCAAACTTGAAAAAAAAACACTTGATCTTTTGACTCTACGAGAAATTTGTTAAAGAGGGAGGAAAAAAAAAATATTTTCTTCTTATTTATTATTATATGTGTGAGTATATATAATGGCTCTTCCTCCCTCAACCACCTACGCTATTTTTAATGAGCGTCTGTAGGAGAATCTCTGAAGGCCCTTCCCTGGGGGGGATTAAGAATAAAAAAGACCACCTTCTTACGTTATGGCCTTATCTCAATTCTACGACGATCGTGAGAAAGTTTGTCAAGGCCATAGCGGAATACTCCTTGTGGTAAATCACCGCAACGATTTAGGACACTCCCAGAAATATCCTTGTCTTCTATCTGTATTTTATAACAAATGGCTTCTCGGTGTCCAAACAACGACTGGATTCTGATTTGAATCCATTTTTTACGTGGAGATTATTGAATGTTTTTGCTTAATTTGATATTCATTAGGGGTGGTAAAAACTCTGTCATCACCGATTTTCTCAAATACAGAGATACCTCGTCTAACGAAGATGATTCGTTCCGGAATCACGTTCGTTTGCCGAAATCTTCGAAAGCGGAACGTGGTTCCCCCGTAGATTTCTATCGAAAATCGTTTGATTCGTTCCGGGTTCTGCCCAAAATTTAAAGATAAGTTTTATAAAACACTAAAGATAAGTTACACTACATATATTTATATAATATATATATAGTTATATATAAGTTTTATGAATTTAGAATCACACACACACTCTATTACATGTGAGAAATATCATTGAAGGACTTCCCCCCCCCCCCTTCTGATATCTATGAAATGAAACTGTTAAAATACTTCGATTAAAATCAAAGTATTTTAATCGAAGAACAAATTGAAAAATTTCGGTTAATGTGCCGCATGAAAAAAAAAACCAATTCGATATGATATTAAGTTAATATTTTCCAAGCAATAATATCAATTAAACTATCGAGTTTGCCTCCAAATTTCAAAAGTTCGCCTCGGAATTTCGAGTTGTTATTTGTGTGTGTGGTAAAACAATATCAGTAAAATTTTTAAAATATATTCACTTCAATTGTAATTAAAAAATATATATTAACGCCGAGAAACGGCGGCAAAACAGTTAAGAGACTATGGAATTAAAAATCTTAAATTCAGTTTTGTCCAGAGCAGAATTGAACGTTTCCGTCGTCGCCCAACCTTTGCAGGCTGCCTGGCGACTAACAGATCCCCAGGGGTGGTATGCGAAAGAAAAAGACAAGTTTGTGCAGAGAATGAGAGCCAGGAATGTATTGTTTACAAACCACAGTGAAATGAGTGCTCATTGAATAATTTAATTATATTAATTATGTATATTTTGCAAGTTTCACTAATGTCTTTTAACGCACACAAATGTCAATTGTTAAAATTTCGAGGCAAACTTGTAAATTAATTAATATTATTGCTTATTAAATATTATCTAATATTATATCTTATGACTTTTTGTATATGGCATATTAATCAAAATAAAGTCACTAATTTCAATCGGAGAATCACAACGGTTTTATTCGATAGGTGGCGGAAGGAGTTCCAGTTCACATAGATGTCTTTCTCACATGTAAATATAATACCGCACTGGATGATTGTTTTCAGTATTTTCTAGAAGGCATATTTATTTGCAGATGAAATTTTAATTTTTACCCGTTTATTGGTTATGGACAATAAGTTCGATATGTGCCTAAGAACTCACCATTTTTTCATGGTGAGAAAGTTTACGAAAATATGGCCGTTTAGGGTCTGAGAATGAATCTACGTGCACAGAATTTTTTTTGCTCAAAAAATTTCCTATTTTTTTAGAAGGCAGCATGTTATTTTGTCATTCCGCACAGATATCAAAATTCTGTGAGCAGAGAAACAGGTCTGTGCAGGTGAAATAAAAGACAATATTCCCCCTATTCTGGGGGGGGGGGAATTGAGGGACACATTTCATGTAAGAATGAAATTTTTCATTTTTACCGGGAGCATCTCGGTGCTTATCATGTCCTTCCCCAACCATCCTGGGGGGAGCTAGCCCTCCCTCCCTTCCCAGACTGAGATCTTTGGTGGAAGCCTCTTCTATAGTGAATTTTTATATAACAAATATCAATGCGGTCTGTCCCGGCTCCCGTGCTAGAGCTCTGCCAGCCCTATCCTTTGTGGAGGGGGAATCATAGTGCTCTCTTAAACCGTTGAGGATAGACGGTTGATTTCATACTCGGGAGATATTCTTCGAAAACGCAGATGAACACCCCATGATTTAATAGCATAATGATTATTTCAGTTAAAACCATGGGCCTGAGTACTTGTACGAGGACTTTTCGTCTGGTGATAGTTATAATCAAAGCTCTTGATTCGTGAATATGCCTCGCGATAGGCTGATAGGGCTCCATCCTCGAGAGCCCCAACCATGAGTTCAACTGGGCACAGCATGAAGACCCATGGGTCCCCACATCACGCAGTAGGGCCCTAAGCTGAGATCTTTGGTGGACCCTATGTTATACTCTTCACGGGCCCCTCTAATATGAATTTGTAGTGTGAAAAACTAAAAAAAAGAATCACATCTGATGAGAATCATCTCGGGGGCCCCGGGCAGTAACCCTGTGAGACTTTCCCTTGTGTGTGAGGGGGGGGGGGGTAATATAGGGACCTCAGTTGGAGCTTCCACGATAAGATCTTGCTCATACTTGACAATAAGTATGTAAATTAAGAGATGGTGCCGAAGACCTTTTTTAATTTTGCTCTGGGCTATGATGTTGAGATTACAGTAGGAAAGCTTTTTTTTTTTTGAATAAATAATAAAAAATACGTTCGAGTTCTGTAGAACAACAGCCTCATTATCATCAAGGGTACCGCGGAACAGCCTTTTAAGTATCAAAGGTTTCGCGAGGAACGTTACGTTGGAAACCCCTGATACAGAGAACCCTATATCAATAGGTAATACAAATGGGCAGTCAGAATATTCCAAAACCAAACAGCACCACACTAGAGATACTTGTAATATGTTGTTGGCAGAGACATTTGTCGGGAGATGAGGCCGGAATCCAAACTTGTAATGGGGGGATTCGACTAAAGAAAGGAAAATCAACTGGAAAAATGTTGATAAAGAGTGAAAAGATCCTTAATGAAAAAAAGGGGAAAAAAAAGAGAGAAGAGAGTCACCGACATATGAAGAAAACATTTTGAGGAGAGGGCTGAAAGTCGTTGGTCGTCCCGTATATACGGGACTCATCACGTACGAAGGAGAAGGATGGTGCACTGTGTTCAAATGGTTTCAGCCCCTAGGTTCCTATGAAGAGAAGGAGCCTAGTTTTTTTCAGAAGGCAGCTTCTCTAGAGATAGGTGGAACTTTTCGAAAATGTAAGAAAGGAGGTGTGTTAAAAGAGGAATTAAGCATTGAATATAGAATTTCAACACTGAAAAGTATTGTATTTACCTGCGCTTTTTATACACTCGCACTTTCCCTTCAAAATTATTTCGATGTGCAAAAAATTTGAGAGTGAAAATACCGTCATAATAAATCTCGCATAAAAAATGTCGCTCCTGTAATCATGCCGTCGCCTGATACCTGGCACCGGACCTTAACTCTTATGAACGGGCCTGGAAGGGGGAAGGAAAAAAGGGGGTGACGTGTATGCAATTTCAAAAACAAAATTTATTTTGTATTAAATGGATAAAAATTCCAGAGTTTCAAGAAAATTCACAATCAAACAGTTATATAGAGGAATACCTAGCACTTTTCATGTTGATAACATTTGTCACTTTAACCTGATAAACTGTGCTTGAATTTTTTCGCATTTTCATCGTTTACCACTTTTACCCTTCAATTCAGCACACAAAAAT
The DNA here is from genome assembly GCF_987345545.1 of Pholcus phalangioides. Classification (NCBI taxonomy): domain Eukaryota; kingdom Metazoa; phylum Arthropoda; class Arachnida; order Araneae; family Pholcidae; genus Pholcus; species Pholcus phalangioides. Next base: position 88,100,888 of record NW_028301608.1, on the reverse strand, counting down.
CACATCAGTTCATAGGGAAGTAGAACCGCAACTTATTCTTTTGATCAATCATAGCGTGATTTCATGCAATAATCTTTTCTAGCCGATCATCAATCGGATCAGCATTTCTTCTTTTAACATTTATGCATCCGAAAAAATTGAATGAACCAATTAGCTTATCGGAAAGATTCAAATTCAAAGCGATGAAAAGACTTTTTCTTTTTGTTATGCGTCGCCCTTGACCGTGAAAGGCAATCATGCTCATACAAAACTCAAAGACAAATGAGTCACTTCCTCATGATCGATGAGAAACATGACTGTAGAGGCAAAATCCAATTACATGACAAAAGCATCCGTTTCTCTGTTCGGAAATCGTCTTTATGAGCGGAATACAAATAAAAGGCCACAACAGAGACAAAATGCCCAACGAGGTGGCTGAAAACTGAAATGAACTGATTAGAGTCGAACTCGAACTCGTTCGGACATTTCTATTTTTGTTCTCGGTTAAGATGATTTCGGTGATGGCCAGCGGATATTTCGATTTTCCGCAAACGTATCCAAATTATTTGTTCCAGAAGAAGAGGAAGAACAAATTCATAAAATCTAGCCGTTCGTGGATCAACGATTCAAATTACGGCTGCCTCTTTCTTGCTCTGCATGCATTCGGTGTGGATGGAAACCCTTCGAACCGCAAACCGTGGCAGCTGCTTCTGCGCCGTCCTTTCGCATGGGGTTTCCACTTCATAACTTTTTACTTGATAACGATGTCCCTCAGCCACACCATCTCACGTCGAGCGAAAGAACTATCAACTTTGCATGCTCTGATCGGACTGTTGGCTCTGGTTCTTTGGCGATCACTGGTCTCTCCGGCAGAGAACGGAGTCAAGATACTGCAGGAAATGAACTCGTCAATTCACAAACGCAAATTGTTCATAAACTTGTGTCTGGGGGTCGTTATGGTAATCAATTTGATGTCTGAAACGTTCTCAGTTAGTTCAGCCTACTTATCCGACAAACAAAGGGTTGCAGTCTCTTGTTTTCTCTTCGGTGCTAGAATAAAAGACATGTCGTATACCTCATCAGCGATTCTCTTGACGCTGGGATGTTCTTCGTGTGTCACGGTCGGCATCGTCTTCCCGTCCATCGTCGCTTTGTTCATTTATGTTCTGTGTTCTAACTTGAACGATGCCGTGAGAGCATTCAACAGAGAGCTCGAGAGATGCCAGTTGAGTGATCTCACACGCGCTGTTACGAAATACAAGAAAATTGAGAATGTCGCCAAGAAGATAGAGGATGCCGTCGCAGTCCCGTCGCTTCTGTTGATGATTCTGACCTTCTCGTACATCTTTTACGGTATATTTCTGTACGTCAGGCTCCCTTATTTACTAGAGGATGTTTCGATTGTTGGTTTCACAGTTTTGGCAGTTTGCAATTCGGTTTCTACAGCCGTCGGTGTGGTACTTTGTTCTTCGAGAGTGACTCTACTGTCTAAAGAAACGATCTACATATTCAATGAGATATACGAATCTATCGTCTTAGCCGAGAACCTAAGAATAGGAGAAAAACAGCTGAAGTCGTTGAAATTGATGACTAAGAAGAAGCCTGTATGTCTGACGGCTGCGAATTTCTTCACTTTCAAGAAGGGTCTCATTCTCACTTGGATGGGTGCTCTGTTCACTTACGGTCTCCTGGCGGCTAATATGTGAACATAACACCTAAACGTATATACGAGCATACAGAACTTTGAATACGGATGCTATTATGTGTTACTACAGGGTGTCCGGGAAAGAACTGACAGTTTTTACAAAGCGATAAGAAAACGCTTATTATGCTAAAAAGTTATTCTAGCAGCAGATTTGTGGGAGTGGCCACAAAATGCATTTATAAAGCCGTCCTGTCTCGTAAGGAACCTTACCGACAGATGACACGACAGGCACCTTCTGCAATTTCTTACATATCTTTCTTCATTATCATAATCGTATAGCATTAATCGCAATGCATCTTCAGCATCTTACTAATCATATGGTAACTTTTTATCTTCATTTACTCATACAACATCATATTGTCACATGCTACTTCTGAACCACACATGCATCTCGTCTAAATTTCCCTGCGGAATTTCCAACGAATTGGTACACGTTGAAATGTGCATGTAGGCGTTGCGAACCTAATGAGAAGTTTGTTTCTATGTAATTGCTATGTGTAGTGCTACCATCTTCTGTCAATTTTTCGAACTATGAGTGAAATATGACGGCTGAATAATTGTATTAGACCTACCGCTGTATGTAGCGAGTCTTTTTACCGAGGGGATCGGTTCGCAATCGCGCCTCGAAGTTGGGAACCATAGATTTTGTCACATACAATTAGTTAGCATCAATTATCCCTCAGTATAGATCATCATTAGTTGCGTTGGAGGTGGCTGGTAACGCCTGGGACAAAGATATACTCCGAGCTACATTTCGAAAATTTTCACCATCTTAGAGATAGTGTGAGATGATTGTCATCATCCCTATTCTCTTATACCAACCATGGTTTCAATGCACTACTGCATTTAATTGACAGAGCGATGATGGATGGGGGCGAGGGTATGAGCTGTGATAGTCCAATCTTCGGAACCCCGATATAAGAGTGAAGGTTCAAGCATCCACATCTAGTATTTTTATATATTGCCGCACTTTCTATCCTGCAGTTTCAACCGTTGGAGACTATATACATACTTTGTAATTTGATCGAATAATTAGAAAATGAATGTGCGGTAGAGTCAGTAGGGGATACAAAGATCTCAATAAATGAATAATAAACATTTGAATTTCTGCATGAATAATTCATTGTCTAACTCCCACCACTCTGCTTAACTGTGGACGATGTATGATCGCAATTTTCATTCCAGATTTCTTATTGTAAATATGTATGTATATATGAGAAACTTAGTTATTATCACATAAATTAATAAATTTTCTTATATATATATACCCATCCTTCGGGAACGTTTGGATATGTTTCTAAATAGGGGGTTTTGTCCTGTGCTTCAATGTTCAATCCCCCCCCCCCATACACTCTTCTTTTTCCTCTAGTTCTTTAAAACAAAGCCATTACTGTGAATGCAAATGATAATTCCGCTACAGCAACTGGTAAAAATATTTGATCCACAGCTACTACCTGTAAAAACAAACTCAAACTGACCAAAGGTTTTAAAGTGTAATGCAGTAAAACCTCTCTTTTACGGCCACGGTGGGACAAAAAAAATCGTCCGTAAAAGAGGAGTGCCCATTAAGAGGGGTTTTTACTATATATGGTAGATTTATTGTCTTAAGTCAGCATTACGCTATGAAAGTTTGATAAAAGCTCTTTCATAAAACTTGAAAAATGCTACCAATAGGCGTATCGGTTATATTCGAGCGAACAGGGGCGTAGCCAGAAATTTCGTTCGGGGGGGGGGGAACCACTTTCATTTCGGGGGGGGGGACCAAAGTGACAGAACAATGGATTTGGCCATCTTTCTCCCTTTTTTCGGTCATTTTCTCACATTTCGGGGGGGGGGGACCAGACCCCCAAGGCCCCCCCCCTCGCTACGCCCTTGCGAGCGAATGTAACCACTACACGGGGGGGTTTTTTTTTCAAATTTTTGTGAAAGATCTTTTCCCAAACCTTTATAGTGTAATCCCGGCATTAAAAGGCATTATGTAAAATAAATCTGTGAAACATTTTTTCTATACTGTAAAAGATCTTTGAGAAAGAACTTTTATAGTGTAATTACAGACCTAAAAATGATCTCTCAATCATAAAATGAGGGTTTACGGAAAATTCACCACCGGAAAATTCATCGCCGGAAAATTCACCGCTAAGTGAGCGAGGGAGTGAGCGATTGAGTGAGCGAGCGAGCTACTGAGTGAGTGACCGAGCTACTGAATCCGTGAGTGACCGAGCTACTGAATCCGTGAGTGAGTGAGCTACTGAGTGGATGAGTGACCCAGTGAGTGAGTGGATGAGTGACCCAGTGAGTGAGTGAGCTACTGAGTGGATGAGTGGCCCAGTGAGTGAGTGGATGAGTGACCCAGTGAGTGAGTGAGCTACTGAGTGGATGAGTGGCCCAGTGAATAAGTGAGTGAGGGACCTAGTGAGTGATCCTAAAGATATGGCGGAAAGTTTTAATAATGACTTTATTAGAAGAAATTGAGATGATACGGAAGAAATTACAAATTGCTGTTGCACAATAGAATATATTCAATAATTCCATCAACTCTATATTTTACTCAGAATCTTCTAACGAAACGTTAAAAGGAGAATTAAAAGCTAATGAAGTAAGTGGATACTCGATGAATTAATGCTTCCTAAAATGCTTAAAATCATCTCCTGTTATCACTTTGATATTATAAAAAACATTGTTGATCATCAGTAAGCAATGGATTATTTTTTTCATGACGAACTAGCTGTTACCAGCGACTTCAATGGTGTGGATTCTGCAATCTCAGATTTACTCAGCAATGATTCCCCTCCATACCAATTTAACACCTCATAATCCCCATGGCTGATGAACTTTCAGAAATCCCGTTTTAGTGCGTCTCTATATCTATATACTGCATATAAAATAACATGTCCCGACTGATTCATCATCGTCGAGCACAAACCCGCTGAAGCTATAAATATGCCATTAGGTCAATATTGTAATATATACAATATAACATGGCACAATCAGATTTTTTAATCATTCGTGACACTACTAGGTTAACACTAACTAATTCACTCACTCCCTCACTCACATACTCAGTAGGTCACTTACTCACATACTCAGTAGGTCACTCACTCACATACTCAGTAGGTCACTCACTCACATACTCAGTAGGTCACTCACTCACTCCTCGCTCACTGACTCAGTAGGTCACTCACTCACTCCTCGCTCACTGACTCAGTAACTCAATCGCTCACTCCCACGCTAACTGACTCGCATCGAACTGTTGTCGGTGGATTTTCCTAGCGGTGAATTTTCCTAGCGGTGAATTGCATGGCGGTGGATTTTCCTAGCGGTGAATTTTCCTAGCGGTGAATTGCATGGCGGTGAATTGTTGTCGGTGAATTGCTGGCGGTGAATTTTCCGGACACGTAAAATGAGAGATCATTTTTAGACCCAACACACTTATATTTCCGGATCTCATTTTAAAAACCCATTAAATCCTCTATCTTGCTTGAATCAAAAGCTTTTCACATATAGAGTGAAACCCGTCTAAGACAGACACCGTATGAGACAGAAACCTGTCATGAACGGAATCAATATATAGTTTGTTCGATGATTAGTGCCTTTATTTGCACCTTTATAAAACGGAAATCTGCCTATAACTGAATATTATTTCAGTTTCTTGACGTTCCGTCTCGTACAGGGGTTTCATCACATTCACATTGACGCGACGTATTGAAATTTTCAAAAACTTCAGTTATTGCGAAAATTGCTGTCATCTGAATGAGTCGTGCTTTTCGATGATGTATCGATGATTTTAGAAAAACATATCAGAATCTTTTAATTTTTGTGTTTGGGATCAGTCGTTATATACCGACATCCTTGTTCTTTGACCTCGTGGAGCTTAGAATTCCTTCTCAATCGTCGTAAATTTGAAGAGAGAGAGAACAAAAGCCATGGACACCTACAATCTAAAAACGTAGCGAAAAATTGGATCAAAATTTTTTTTAGTATATTCACCTCCGATAAATCCAAGCAGTTTTTTCCGTTACTCACAGTGACAACCGGTAAGTGAGAATTCCAGTGGCGTAATATACCGCAAACTATATATACGTCTATGAGATCATCATATGTGTTGATACGACCTGCACCGTGTTGCGTTTTTTTTTTCCAGGTGGTCATTCGAGATGTTTGTAATCCCCGAACGGTACCTGAATCTCTTGCCCGTGGTCTTCCTGTGCTACGCTTTGAAAGGGCCGCACCCGGCTTTGCAATTGCTTCCGGGAAACAGCACTTTCTCCGTCGGATTCAACACCATCGTTCACGCGGCCATCAGGTCCTATACGTCGGTTTATGTTTTCTGCGCCATCAGGTTCATTGTGGATACTTTCTTCTCGAAGATGGCCAATAGTGACGAGTTAAAATTCGTGGTTGACAGCTACGATGTGAGTGAGAAGTTGTTTTGTGATATGACGTTTATATTCATTGATGGTTGATCATTTTTTGTTGTACCGCGGTCATTTTCTGCGAGCGAGGGCTAATTTAGCCGGGACCTACCATTTGTTGCTGATTCCGTACCGCAGCGTTCGACATACTTGCCTTTTTTTTATGCACATCGAGAGATTGGTGCGCTAACTCTTCGGTAGCTCCGTTTACATGTGCCATATTGCGGTAGCATTGGCTCTAGCACCCGCTTGACGACTTTTTTTCCCTCGTAGGGAAAGAGGCGTAAAGAAAGAGGAGGGAATATTTGCAACCTCTTCTGTGATGATTTTTGCGTTGCACAACCCCTTTCACATAATCCTTTGCGAATTTTCCCTACTGTGGAGTGAAGGGAACCAGATTTTTCATTTCGCATGAAAGCGGGGCTAGTGTGGGACTCCCTGCGGTAGCAATCCTTTTCTGTGTGTTCATGTTGTCGACGTCCACAACATGACCACAAAAGTTCTATCGACGTATCTGTTGTACCTCCGCGTCTGGAAAGTTTCTGACCAACACGGGTCGGATATCGAGCTCAAGACACCTCTAAGTATCCTTCGGTATTCTGGGCATCTTATCGACTGTCATTCATGAAGGACAATATTAAATCACTTCAGCGGACCCCGGGTTCTGAATATTTCGTTGGGTGTTCTTCTTAAGTAAATTCAGTCAACACCTTCTGTAATACGCTCACACTCGGTTACAACGAACGGCCTCGGTTGCACGACACCTTGGCTAATTGTAATGCTGGCCTCATGTCCAAAGGGTACCTACACGATAAAATCTGGCACCATGATTGTCGAGAGTAAGCATGTAAATGTGTCAGCTGTTAATTTCATCTAATTACGGGTTCCCCCTGGACATCACTTTGCTAAGGGCGACATGTAAATAAACATTCACAAGAGGGCTCAGTGAACCAATGTTCGAAGACTGACCATGCAAATAAGTTTACTGAAAAAATCAGGATGGACGGATCTGGTCCCAAAAGGGGGTTACGTACGATAAAAGGTCAAGAAATGCCGCTGTAGACTTTTGCCAACCGCGCGTTGCTATACCGGAGCACCAAGACTGCTCGATGTCTCTGATTTTGTGTTCGCGTGGTTTTGACCGACACCATAACCAAACTGCCACATTCAAGTACTTTCATGTTGGCCTTGAATTAAGCGTGTGATTGACGACTTAATCAAGTCGGTGCTTTTATTCTGATATAAACACTGCTCATGAAACTGAAAGTGTTGAAGATCCCTTGATCAAGAAGCTAGGAGAGTCATGGAACGACAATTATCATGACGAAATCATGATTCTATGACTTATACGGCCTAATAGAAGTGTTTCTCATAGTGTGCGTCGCGGCTCCTAGTAGCGTCGCCAGTCTTTGCCAGATCTAACGGACGCGTTTCTGAACCCAGGTCAGAGAGAATAGGGCTTTATTGTATTTCATTCCCCGTTAGCGGACAATGAAATCAGGCACACTCTAATTTTTTTTCTAAACTCTGCTAATTGTTGATCATAAACCGAGAATTTATAATATTCAATTAAGATTATGCTTAATATCAAGCTCGTATTGGTAATATGATAAATCATCAATTAATTATCTAATTAACTGAACATAACTGGTGATTTCAAAAGGTAAAGTTGGTTTTGTTTATTGATAACGTAAATCGTACCTCCCAATTAACGGACAAAATGTTTTGGTCCCGCGGGTGTCCGTTATCGGGAGGTTCTACTGTATCTACTTAACTATTCTCTGGGGAGCCGCAGATGCACGATGAATAGGGCAAGGGCACCGCGAGTGACAAAAGTTTGACAGCCAGTGGCCTATGGTTTTTTTAAATAGCACGAATGAAATGAGATTTCACGGCTGAGAATGAGATAATACAGCTTTAGAAGCTTCGTTATTGGAATACAGCACGTGTTTAGGGATAGAAACTGTATTGCAATATTTAATTTTTATAATTTCTTATGTGGCTTTTCTCTTTTTTATATTTCGCAGGGCATTTTTTTCGGATACCACGCCGTAATGCCCGGTCGGCTGATCATTCGTCGGCTCCAATCGACGACGAGAAGTTTATCCTCCCCGATTTCTCTAAAGTGGACGCTAACAATAACCTTGGGCATCAGTGCTCTCAGCTACATCATGAAGTGAGTGTTAGAGAAAAAATGGCATATATTCATTCTTTTGTTTCGCCACTGAACTACCATGATAGTGATCGTGGTCGAATGAATATCTGTCATGTTCTATATTAATAGTCTATAACAGGAGGGTGCACAACCTCCGGCCTGCGGAAGCTGTTCTGGTAGAAAAATACCTATATGATCTATACCTGACCATATCTTCTTGATAAAGAATACGGGAAATCGGGAACCATGCGAGACATCGCAATATATAGCCAAAAAAATTGTCAAAAACAATTATATTTGCCAATTATATGCAAAAAGAATTGCCAGAGTCAAGTAAAGTTGCCAGTTATAGAAAAAAAATGTCAAAGGCACGTAAAGTTACGAAATATAGCCATGAAAAATATCGAAGGCAAATATAGTTGCAAATTATAGCCAAAAATAACTGTCAAAAGCAATTGCAATTGAAATTGCCGAAGGCAAGTAAAGTTGCAATTTATGGCCAAAACAATTGTCAAAGGAAAGTAATGTTGCCATTTATATAAAAAAATATTTCTCAAATTCAATTGAAATTACTGATTATAGGCAATGAAATTGTCAAAGTTTGTCAACTATCGCTGAATTTGCCGGAAAAAAACCCCATCTAATGATGGGAAATAGAGTACTACTGTAGGTCGCAATGAATTGAAATGTAATTAATCCAAAATAAAAAGCATTTGCTTGACAAAAATATGTGACACTAACATATTTTTATGACTATAATTATTCATGATAGAGTCGTAATTATCGTAACATAATCTATAAGTGATTAAAAGAATCTTAATTTTCGATTTCGGTAAAGAAGAAAAATTCAAGCGAGCCACATTGAAATAACGATAAATTTTATAAAAAGCTTTGGACACAAAAAATTACAGAAATGTCCCGTAAAATAGGGTTCTTATGGTCAGCCCTATATAGGGTGTCCTGTAAGCGCTAATGCGGCCTTTATCTCATAAAACCTCCGTCATAGAGGTATGATTCCACTTTAAAAAATGCTCGAAATGTGTTCAATAATTACCCTGTACCAGTTTTCAGAGTGAGAATACACTGTGTCACAAAATAAAGAAGTTTAAATTCTCATACGTTCCCCGTATAAAAATTTATATTTTTCATTCTGTGCCACACTTTATTTTGACTCTCAAAACTGGTATGTGGTACGTTTTGAACATTTTCCAAACTATAACCATACCTCTATGACAAACGGTTGATGAGATAAAAACCTCATTAGCACTTACGGGACACCCTGTTTGTAGCCATTTGACCCCGCGAGCGGCAAAATTATTGCGTATCGGGCCCCGAGACTAAGAAAAGCAGTGCGGTCTTAACACATGGGCCCATCTGGGCACGGCCCGTGGGCCTCAGGAAAAGAGGGACCTCGCAAAAATGAGAACTGGTTCAAATTTTTGAGAATTTGTTAGGTAGGAATCAGAAAAATCACTTGGCCCGGAGGCCCATGACGCTGTTAAGACGGCCCTGAAGGAATTTATGCACAGGCGATCTATAATGTTCATGGGGCGTGATATTTCTGTCTTTCCAGGGACCCAGCCGCGGCTAAGAGCAAGTATTACGAAGTCATAGCGTCTGTCAAAGATAAGCTGGCCAATGGAATCGAAGCCTAGCAAATGGTTGCCTGAACTGATGGAACAGCGACCGATTTTGACATCATCATCCTCTCATGGCTGTGGCAAAATTTTACGACTATCACACGAGGACAGAATAGTTACCTTTTTTTTTACACTGTACCGAAGGAAATGTTTCTGTGCAAGATATCAGTCACCATAAGTCATGATAACTTCGATTAAAATTTTTGGGTAATTATGTCTTTCTCGTACAGTTGAGTCTCAGTTAAGCCGATATTGAAGATTCCTCGAAATTTTGTGCTCATTAACTGAGTTTGAACTTCACAAGTGCTGCTTTTTTGACGGAAAATTCATTCAGATGCTGCCAAATTCTGTGAATGAAATAGTTATTTCGTCATGATAAAGGGGGAGGAGGGGGGGGGGATGACAATATTTGATGAAGGAAAAAAAACCTGTAAATTTGGGCCATAAATATGGGATCCCTGAACTAAGTATTGACTGACTCTCCAACCATAAATCGGGATAAATTTTTGAAGAAAAATTTATCCCGATTCCAATGTAAGATTATCATTATGTCTCAGGATACGAGCACCAGGGCCGCAACTAGATAATTTTTAACCCTTAACAAACAGTTGAAGGGTGAATTCGGCGTCCCTTCTGGTCCAGCGCCCTGGACACCAGATCCGTCTGCTCCCTCTAGTTGGCACCCTGGGTACTATGATATTCGGGAGTAACCATTTGAATTGGTAAACACGCATTTTCAGCTAAGTAGGGGTCCAAAGAGCATCGGCTTCCCCAGGATTAAGAAAACCTTGCACGCACTACTGTTCCTTGATCGCTACTTCTACTACTTAACCACACCTCTTATATACATTACTCTCCGATATTTCTAACGAATTGGTACATGCCGGAAAGAATGTGTGTTCTGAGTGTAAACATATGGCCTCCTTACGTATTCATATTTGTCATAGTTGTGCCTGTTTCGTGTTCTTTGATGGTGCTGCCATCTGCCTTTCTTATCTTGAAGTGAAGATGGCGAATGCGCAAATATTCATCGTGTAAGTATCACGTTGGATGCCTGGCTGCTCTCTGTGGGGAGACATTTCTAAATGGAAGACCGGCTCGGGCACATTATGATTGCCCTGCAGCGAGCAATTACATCGAAAACAGAAAAAAATCCGCTCATTTGAAACAATTATTTATACCTTGATATTTGTCTTACTCTTTGAAAGACAGATGGCACCACCTTCTGAAAAATATAGGATGTATAAAAAATACGACAATGCTAGGTTTTCAATATCATGTGGGTGTAATGCCATAGGAAAGAAAAAGCGTTCTCCAGAGAGACGCGAACACTGTCTAGGCCAATTATCATAAGACCACCCAATTTTACAAGTCAAGGCCGAAACATACTGCAACGCAAACTGCAATGACGTTACGTGATTTCACGTCATGTCTAGTGAATTCTGATTCGTGAAAATTCTGTGACGTGAAATTCCCACTTCGCAGAATTTCCACGAATCAGAATTCACAACGCCTCTGACGTGACGTGATCAGTGTAGTGTGCTTCGGCTTTTAGACATCCGTTCAAAACGACGTCAGCATAACGCCGATTCGTTCTTGTCTCGAAGCAGGTGCGGATCTACGCGGCGGGAGCAAGTGAAATGCGATAGCTCATGAAATTTTCGCAACTTCTGTCTGATAATATTGCATTCAATCAATATGTTGGAAACTATCTGTATCAACGTTTTTGATTAAATAATAAATGCAAGAAAACTTCGGCTGGAAAAGCGGGAAAAACGGGGGAATTTTTTTTTCTTCAAAAGTCAGAACGGAGAAGAAACAGAAGAGCCCGGGCTATCCCGGAAAATACGGGACGAAAAGCAGGATGTATGATCACTCTATTCAAATCGATTTAATTTTAGCAATTTATATAAAGCAATTCATAAGTATTCTAGTAATTAATTTTTTATATTTTAGCTATTTATTTTCAGTGAGCTCTAAATCCACCCATGACTTGAAGTTGAAAAACCGCATTTCCTGCTGTAATAATTTCTGTGTAAATAACGGGTTGAAATAATTGTTTAAGACAATACTTGTATGTGGAAGCAATATACCGTATACAAATACAGTCGAATCTCGTTATAATGAACTCCAGGACACCGGAGAAATCACTTCGCTATAAAGGAATTCCAGGTTTTTGCATTTTGTTCTTATGCAAACTCATCTGGGGAATTAGAAAAGTGTTCGTTATAAAACGAGATTTTTGCCATAACGGTATTCGTTGAAACGGGATTTGACTGTATCCTCATCAGCCATGTACAGTTTATTTTAGGAGTTCGTTGAACATAATCTCACAAGTAATATACGCATTCAATGTATACAGAGTTGTCCTGTAAGTGCTAATGCGGTCATTATCTCATCAACCGACCGTCCTAGAGGTAGGATTCCAAAATCGAAGAAAAGTTATGAAAGAACACCAAACACACACTAATGGACAACGCTCCTTGCCCTTATTTATGCTGTTCTTTCACAACTTGTACCGGGTTTTTGAATTCGAATATCTCGGTGAATATTGCACTTGGAAACTTGGAATTTTTTTTTTTGTTGGCATCAGGAAAGACAGCGTAATAACATTTCAAATATAAGTTAGAGGATAAGGGGAACGTATAAACATTTAAATTGTTTATTTTGTTACGCACTCTATTTTCACTGTTTTGAAAGGGGTAATTTTTTTAACGACTTTTTAACGTTTTTTCAATCGGAACTATACCTCTACGACCGATGGTTGATGAGGTAAAAGGGCTTACAACGGTTTTCTTCAATGAGGCTTTTTGGATCACGTGATATCTCCCGTCTTCATTGAGGGACATACAAACCGTGTCCAAGTTAACCAATATGGCGACTTCTTGCGCTCATGAAATGAAAAAATATAGATTTAAAGAAACGTAGAAATGATTTTTTTCCCTTTTCAAGGGGCGCTAAGTGTGTTTCGATTTCTCCCCCCCCCCCCCGAACTTCAAGACATCCATTTACCTGTTTCAGTTTCCAAAAATGCTTAGTTAAAGCTGTGGGAATTTCTTCGATGTACTTTACGGGCCCATAATCAATTTTAAACATCATAAACTATATGAATTTATGTAGTTGAATATTAAAAGACACAATATGTAGACATTAATTTTCATGCTTGAGGAGATATAAACAAAAAGTTGAAATCCGGCAAATTAATTCATACTTAACTTTCTGGGTTTCGTATGGTGAATAAATCGATCTGGCGCCTGAGATTTGTCCAGCCCTGTTTCGATGCAAAAATGTCAACTTTCTACTTGCGAAATGTTAATGGTGCTTCCTGGGATAAATTATTATTATTATTTTTTTTTTGGAAGAAATATCTTTCTTCGGGGAACCCCGTATAGTAAATCATATTCTCCAGGCTGAGGTTAAGTATCTCAACCCGTAGAATATCAACTTCAGCCGACTTCCACTGTACCGCCAATGGAGTTCGAACCTGGATTCCTACAATGAGAGTCCAGCACGATGACTGCACAGTGGCTTTCTGGATCACCATTACTGCTACCAAACCATACATGCACCTCGTCCGTATTCCTCTGCGGAACCTCTAACGAATTGGTACATGCTGGAAAGCGCGTGCCGCGTATTGTGATCCTGACGTGAAGTTTGTTTCTATGTAATGTTTTTCGTGTGTGGTGCAGTCATCTGCCATCAGTTTTTCTAACTATGCATAAGTAAAGTTCAATGATTGAATAATTGTATCGTTGAAGGCCTGTTGATCTCTATGGCGAGACTTTCTAACTGGGAGATCGGCTCGCATTTGCGCCTCGAAGTTGGGAAATTTCCTGAGCACTAGAACACACACAGGTGTACAGAAGCATTATAGTGACCCTGAGGGATGTATAAACCCCCCCCCCACACCTCATCCTTAAAGAACACTTGATCGGGATCCACTCATAAGAAAAAAGAAAGTTTCTGGTACTTTTTCCCCAGAAATTTTATTTACGATAATGAAAAAATTGTTTTTATTATGATTTTGTCATAAAATTTTGATTATTTGTATTAATTATTCACTTATGATGATAATCGATCGATCGATCAATATCAGCCATATGGCTAGTCACGATGCTCATCGTTTATTTCAAATGCATCTTTCTACGCATTTTACCACGGCGTCACTGCATAATATCATATTTTTCAGTTCGTTGTCTCGTTTCCACCTGAAATTTAAGTCAATTTCAATAAACCAACCAATTAGAGGAGAAAATCGAATTTAAACCGGTGAATGATTGACATTATATTTGTCAAAGGCAAGGTGGAAAAACATTGCATAGTGCGAATTGTGATTACTATTTACATATGATATCAAAGACATGTTACGTGGCGTGTTTTTTTTATATATATCAATATGCGTGCGAGCTTACACGTACATTCTTCTATGAGCTATTCGCAGGTGTTTTGCTTGCGACATGCACAACAGGATGAATCATCACTATTAATATATAGGAAAAATTTAAAAGAAAACAATTTTTTTTTCTCTACTCATATATATAGTGATCACACAGTTAGTTCACCGCTTGTTAATTTAGATATTAACTAAAAAACCAATCAGAAACATTTTAATGACTGCTATAAGACAAACCCATCGTACAACAGTCTATACCATTAATTCCCGTAAATAGTTTAACAATTCATAAAATTCAGACAAATTAGAGTATTTGAATGCAGTATGTGAAAAAGTTATTCTCACGAAGAGGGATTTTTCGGTACAGGAGAAAAGTTCAAATTTTTGTGCATAGAGGGTGCTGCCCGATAGCAAATTACAGAATCATGTTGGAATTTCTTCAGTCTATTCTGTGTCTGAAGCATTTGTAGAGCATCATTTGGCGATTCGTGGTTGAGGTGAAACAACTTCACCAATAGTGCTTTATCCACCAATTTCCGACATCACAATGAAATTCTTATGTAAGCGCCAGTATCAGGAAAATTCAAAAATGAGCTGTTAATCGTAAATCCTGAGATGGCGCCTTCATTTCTCACCCAACTCTACTGATTGGAAATTGCCGTATGGCGATATATGACCGGATTTGGTGTGCGGTAAAGTAGTGGTTGAAATTGCACAAAATAAAAAAAGTCATTTGCAAAAAGCTTTGTGTTGATGTGTAACATCGCCCTCCCTTTATTTTGGTTGTCGAGTTCTATGATATCCTGTACACTGACAAGAATGTTATCAATGTACGGCCATACACTGAGATCACTGCTCGTCTATCGTCTTGAGAGCCATCATGCGAAGTCACGGAGACACAGAGCACACAATTCAGCATCGTCACTAAGACAATGATGGCGCAGTAACATGGCGCTATCAATGTTTGGTGATGTGTACAAACATTGTCGCACATCTCTGAAAATATTCCAGTAAAATCCAGAAACAATCAAATGGCGTATGTTTAAAGCCATGAAAAATCTAGAGCACACTTAAACGTATATATATGAAATTTTATTTGAGATATCACAAAAAGCACACGCTAACTAAATACACAAAGCATCAAGTAAACTATATCACTGAGAATATAGCATGTAGCTCCTGATGAATATCAATATCCATAGGATGACCATACGTCCCGTATTTCCCGAGACAGTCCTGGTATTTGCTGTATTTTTGGCCGTCCCGACTTTTTGGCAAAAGTGTCCCGGTTTTTCCCGTATTTTACACGAAGTCCACTTGAATTTTTATTCTTTATTGAAGTCGAAGATTGAAATTATTTTTCAACTTATAAATTATATTGTGATGATTACGACTATGAATGAGAATATTAATCTCCCACATTTGTCTTGGAGAACGTTTTGTTTTTCGTGGAATTCATTTTAATCCACTGCAATTTGCAGTAATGCTTCATTTTCCGCGATTGTGATTTTCCGTAATTTCAACAATATTTGGCAACCTTGTTCGGATTTGGTGTCATTTTTGGCGATAATTAGTGATGTCCCGTATTTTCCCGTATTTGGAATCCCAATTTTCCGTATTTGTCTCGAGGAAATATGGTCACCCTAAATATCCATATCTTTTTTTTTAACACTGAGATCATGTACACTTCCTAGGAAAAAAAATATATATATAAAATTGATTTTCTGTGTGTGTGTGTGTGTGTGTGTGTGTGTGTGTGTGTTCTCTATACAAATCTACAATTTTAGATCGATCGTCCCCAAATTTTGCATATATACCAAATGGGACCCGACTTGAACGATAGGCTACTTTAAAATTTCGTCAGACCAGGGCAAATGCCCCAAATGGGCAAAAAACTGTCCGGCAACAATGGTTTTTGGGCCTCAACAATCACTTTCCGAACGTTTACTTTGGTTACCGTGGTTCCCTAGCAATGCGTTTCAGACGTGTGTATGCCTTTACAACGGTTTGTCACTTCTTTAATCCTGTTAGTATATGTATGATAGTTTATGCCTTTATAATGGTTTGCCACATTTTCAATATACTCTCAGTAATGAGGCTTTTTGAATAGACGTCATAATCATCATCAGCATCGCTTTGAGGGTGAGGAAAAGGGTGATCCTCATAGAAATTAGTATTAAAATTGCCGATTTAACTGCATAAATACGGAAATTTAGTGGTTGGGGGGGTTTCCTGCCACATCAATAATTTTAAAAATTAAATTGAATTCTCGATTTTTGAAATATTGAATTCACTTGGAGATACGAAGCCCAGAAAATTAAAAATATGAATAATTTGCCGGATCTACTTTTGAGTTGGATATCCATGCAATAACATTGATTTCAACTTTTTATTTATGTCTTCTCAAGCATGAAAATTAATGTCTCCGTATTGTCTTTTGATACTTATTTGCATAAATTCATATAGTTTAGGATGTTTTTAAAATTAGTTATGGGCCCCGTAAAGTGCATCGAAAAAATTCCACAGCTTTAATTAAGCATTTTTGGAAGCTCAAACAGGCAGAAATAGATAACTTGAAGTTCAGGGGTCAGGGGGAGGGAATCGAAATACCTTACACCCATAAAAAAAAGGGGGGGGGCTATTCATTTCTATGTTTCTTTAAATGTAGATTTGTTTCTTTCATAAGTCGCGCAGGACGTCGCCATATTGGTTAACTTAGACACGGTTTGCATGTCCCTCAAAGAAAGAGGGAGACATCGCATGATCCAAAAAGCCTCATTGAAGAAAACCCGGGCAGCGCCGGGTATTGTAGCTAGTAAAATAAATAAAGTCAACATATTTTTCTGTCCCATTTCTGTGCAAGTTTCTAGACGATGTGTTGTTTTCTGTTGTTGTTTAAAAAATGAAGTGTCTGTTCATAACAGAAGCCCCGTGTGTCAACAAGCACACGCGTAGCTCTTCTCTGCGGCCCTTCAATGGAATTTATATTCATCTGTATGTATGGTCTCCATAACCTTACAGCGTACTCCAGTCCAGGACGAACCAAGGCTCGGAAAAGCGGAAGAACGCCTTTAGGAGAACGCGAAGACACCTTTTTGAGAAAGTGGAACGGAATACTCTATTCGAATTTTTGGACACCTCTGAACAGTGTTCAGAAAACCTAAGAATATCGTCAATGAGAATTCCCGAATCCGTGACCCTAGTCGCATCCGGGAAAGTGACACGATTCAACTCCCTATAGAAACGTGGGTTGTTCGAACTAAATTGAAACCTGAAACCTTGATTGGTGGAATCGAGGGGCAAACTATATATTTATACAGTGCATACCCCCTTGGGTCGTGACCCAGCCTATCCGAGACAGTAGTGCAATTTATGCCATATGGTTGGTAAGAGTAAGTTTTGAAATTCCTTAGAATTTAGAATGAAATTCCTTAGAATTCCTTAGAATTTTTTCCTTAGAATTTCAAGTACTTCTCGTGAGAGGGTTTATATCATAGGCGGAGACAGACTTGGAAGTATGGGGGGGGGCACGATCATGATGATTTTAAATCATATAGACACATATACATTAGATCTGCCCACTCCACTTTTGACGCTGGGGGGGGGGGGGGGCAATGCCTCCCATTATCTCCGCCCATGGTTTATATATAATTCCCTAAAATCTTATTTCCACAGATGTGTAGGGAGACTCATCTGAAAAGTAGTTGAATTTTCAGTATAAAATTGGTAGTGACAGTGATTCTACCTACTAAGTTAGAAAAGAATATCATGAAGTTTTCAAAGCTAAATAATACTAATGTAAGATCTATATACATATATACAAATACATCCGAAATTGTATAGCATTGATTATGAAAACTGAAAAGAAAATTATTAGAGTCAAAGTCAAAATTATTAGAGTCACACACAATTTTTTTTTCTTAAAAGGAGTCTTATCGGGGCCAATAGTGGTTAAGACCACTTTAATATTAGAACACTGGAAATTATATTAAAAATTGAACATACAGAAAATTTATACATTTGTACATTACAAAGAAAATTAAGCCACAGAATACAAAATACTTAGCAATGCAAAAACAAGGAAAAAGAAGAGAAATTATATGAAACCACACAACACAAAATTGAGTTTGATCCATTGGGGTCATTCAAGTATTACGTCAGCATCGATGGGGGTGGGGAAAGGGGGGGTTGCATGATGCTTACGTAATCAACCACCCTTTATGAAAACATGAAATATTCTTGATAACATCTTATTCGGTGCGCCAAAAACGGGAAAAAACCTTTCGATAGTTATTGGGCACCTGAACTAACATTCTACCTATTGATAAGTCCCCTACAGAGCCACTTTAATCATCTCTAAATGCTTCACGGATCCTTCAAGTGCTCTGGAAATGTTTCCGAGCCGCTTAAGTGCTCTGGAACTGCGCCACGTATCACTCAAGTGATCCGTAATTATGCCACGCAATCAATAATTACGCAATTATCCATTTATTAATTGTGAAATAAACTATCACAAAATGCGAAATGATTTTTCTCATTGATTTATAATACACTGATATACATAAGCTCACACACATCTGGACACAAAATATATAGGCCTATTATTGAAGGTAAAAAATAAAAATACTTTACACGGGCAGACATTAAACAATGTGAGTTTTTACAAAAGCAATCTATTTAACGTGCATGAATCTCAATTTTCATCTCCTACTTTTTTTGTTTGTTTGATGTAACTGCGTTTATATTTTTGCTCACGGGCTTCGGCTTCAAACAAAATAAGTAAATAATACAGGCCTGTATAATATATATTTATGAGAAATTTATGGATTATTTTATAACGAAATGTTTTTACTAGATATTGTAACATCAATAATTACCACATAGCTATTAATAGTAATACGCGTAAACGTTTTTTTTCCTTCTGAATCTGCACCTGCACTTTGTTAACTGCGTATTACCACGAAGTGACGTTGTAGTTTCAGTTCATTGTCGTGCCCACCTGGAATTTAAGTAAATATATCGAAACGAACCAATCAGAGAAAATCAAAAATTCTTCCAGCGAATGATCGACATAATATTTGTCAAAGACAAGGTGGAACAACATTGCAAAAAATCGAATCCCGATAGCTGGTTGTTGTAAAAATAATTATGAAGAATCATGAGCATATACCTATAATGGTAATAATACATTTCCAAGATAAATGCATCTTACTTGTGTAGGCATATCCTATCTTAGGCATCAAAATGAACTGAAACAAATCTAAATACATCACTGCTGTAATCAAACACGCGTTGCAATTAATTCAAAATGCAACAAACATATGTACAGTCAATTCAAATTAATATCCATTCTGAAAAGCTTAAAAAAAAACATCATTATCATATGCAATGAAATTATGCAGCTAAAATGTACAAATGAAAATACTAAAATATATCCGCTAAAATATGATAAACACAAACACTAGATAAAAAATTACATGAAGTCCATGTCACTTCATTTCTCTTGAAGAGGGAGCAAACAAATTTTTGCTATGGATCGTTTGATTACTCCATTTTTAGTTCGTAAAGTCACAATGCGAACCTTGTGATCTGGACCTGGAATGATTTCTCCGATTCTTCCAAGTAACCAGTTACACGGTGGCACGTTATCCTCCTTGATAATCACCATGGCACCTGGTTGCACATTAAATTTTGAGAAGTGCCACTTATTTCGTTGCTGGAGCGAACTTAGGTAGTCCATCTGCCAACGCTTCCAGATGGTCTGAACAAATCGTGTTGTGAGCTGCCATCGAGATAGTCGGTTATCACCAAGGTGGCACAGGTCAGGCTCAACAACGGTGTTAAGCGATCGTCCAATCAAAAAGTGAGCTGGTGTTAGGACATCAAAGTCATTGATGTCTGGCGATAGAGGTGTAAGTGGTCTGGAGTTCAAAATTCCTTCAATTTGGGTCATAACAGTCTGGAACTCTTCCAAGGTGAGTTTGGAAGACCCAACAGTTCTTTTGAAATGGTGCTTGAAGGACTTGACACCAGTTTCCCACAAGCCTCCAAAATTTGGAGCTCTTGGAGGTAGGAAATTCCATGTGATTTTCTCGAAGGCAAAAATTAGCCACAGATTCATCAGGTTTCACAACCATCTGATGAAGACGTTTCAACTCTGTGTTGGCACCGACGAAATTAGTGCCTTTGTCGCTGAATAATGATGAGCATTTTCCACGTCTAGCAAAAAACCTCTTTAGACATGCAATAAATGCGTCTGCTGTCAAATCTGACACGAATTCTAGGTGGATTGCTTTAGTCACGTAACACACGAATAAAGCAACATAGATTTTACGCAATTGACCCCTTCTCTGACCCTTGAATTTTACGTAGAATGGGCCACAAAAATCTACTCCCCAAACGTTGAATGGAAAAGTTCTGTTTACTCTTTCCTTAGGCAAGTTGCCCATTATTTGCTCAAGAGTGGTCGGTTGTGCACGGAAGCATGTTACACACTCATGAACTATTTTTCTTACAAGGTTTCTTGCACCAACAACCGAAAACGTTTTTCGAACGAGATGCAGTAAGGTTTGAGAACCTACATGCAAGTGTTTACGGTGATAGTATTCGAAAATCAGTCTCGTTAGTCGGTGTTTGACTGGTAGAATTATCTGGTGTTTTTGATTGTGTGAAATGTCTGCTTCATTTATGCGACCACCAACGCGAAGCAATCCTTTCTGATCGATGAAAGGATTAAGATTTTTCAATTTGCTTTTAGTGGAGACTTGAGCCCCTTGCTTCAAGTTCCTCAATTCCTCACCGAATTCTCTTTGAACTGTCTGAATTATTTTTATTCTTGCCACGTCAAGTTCTTGGGCAGTGAGTAGACCTGATTTTTTGTCTGTCTTAGATCTCGCATTAGAACAAAATCTAAGCACGTAAGCAACTATTTTAATGGTGGCTGTGTATCTGCTGGCTTTCGTTATTATGGGTGTTATAACATCATCAACACTTGCTACCAATGAATGTTCAACGGATTTCTTGAATTCACTAGCAAATGTCTCATCCTCTGCTGCCAACGTAGGCGGATCCAAATCAAAACTAAGTTCTGATCTCAAATAATCAGGACCGCTCCACCACAATTCGTTGTAAATTAGTTTTCAGGAGGCAAGCCACGTGACACCAGATCTGCTGGATTGTCTTCGGATCTAACGTGGCACCACTTATACCCACTAGTTATTTCCTGAATAACTGCCACTCTATTGGCTACAAAAGTTTTCAACAAATGAGGTGAGGTGTTTATCCATGTCAGAACAATTTTTGAATCTGACCACAAAATAATTTTCTTAAGGTCTAATCTTAGATTCTACGACTTTACTGATCAACTTGGACAGCAGCACTGCTGCACACAATTCCAAACGAGGTATAGTAGTCACCTTGAGTGGAGCCACTCTTGACTTACTACACAAAAGCTTAACATTGTACACATTTGCAGAAAGACACCGCACGTAAACTGCTGCGTCATAAGCCTCAGAAGAAGCATCGGCGAATCCATGTATTTCAATTGATCGACCTTCACCAGATAAGCAATAACGATCAATGCATACATCATTAACAACATGCAGGGCAGTAATAAACTTGCACCATTCGGTTGCTTCCTTTTTTGGAAGCGTATTATTCCAGTCCAATTTCAACAGCCACAAACGCTGCATGAACATTTTTGCCTTAACTATGATAGGCCCTAGCAATCTCAATGGGTCAAACAGTCTCGCTATATCCGAGAGAACGGTGCGTTTGGTGTAATCGGAAGATAGGTTTGAGCTTACCTTGAACGTGAAATAGTCCTTTTGGGGATTCCAAGCCAAGCCCAATGTTTTCACAGTGACATTGTCCTTGGCATCAAAACTGTATCCATTCTCGCCATGGTTGACTGCGTTTAGCAGTGTCGAATTGGAACACCACTTGTGAAGTGTCATTCCACAAGTTTTGAGCATCTGTATCAATTGACGCTGAAGCTCTAGAGCGTCATGTAGCTCATGTGCACCAGACAAGATGTCATCCACATAAAAGTCCGAGAGTGCAATCTTGGACGCATAAGGAAACCAAGATTGTTCGTCTAGCGCAAGCTGTTTCAGCACACGTGTAGCTAAATACGGAGCACAAGCTGTACCGTAGGTGACTGTGAATAACCTAAACACCTTAACAGGAACGTTCAGATTTTCTTTCCACACGATTCTCTGCAAATCACAATGGCCGGATTCAACCAGAATTTGCCGATACATGTTTACAATGTCGGCGGTGAAAGCATATCTATGTTGACGAAATCTCATCATAATTGAGAATAAATCCTGTTGAATAGTTCCACCATTCATGAGCAAATGGTTAAGAGACACCCCTGAAGAAGGGACGGCGGATGCATCAAAGACAACGCGAAGTTTTGTACTCGCACTATCAGGTCGGTGAACGTCATGATGTGGCATATAGTAGGTGGTGTGATCAACTGCAACAGATGTGAGTTCTTCCATGTGTCCCAAATCCTCATACTTCTTCATGAAGGACACGTAAAGCTTTTTCGTATCTCCATCCTTGTCTAGTCGTTTGCACGTTGTGTTCAATCTTCTACTAGCCATGGCCAAAGAATCTCCCAATTGTGTTTCATCTGATTTAAGAGGTAGTTGCACTACATATCTACCTGCCTCATTTCTGGAATGAGTCTCACAAAAATGCTTTTCACAAAGAAATGCCTCAGTACTTTCAATAAGCTTGTTTTCGTTTACGGATTCTAAGTCCCAGAATCTTTTCAAGGTGTTATCTAAATGTTCTAATTCATTCGATAAGTGACAATATCACACATTACTTTCGGTTTGGTTTTGAACAGCACCGCAAACTATCCAACCAAAAACAGTTTCTTGCAACGATAATTTAGATGTGGTAATCCGATGTTCTCATAAAATCTCAAAAAATATTTCGGCACCCAATAAAATGTCGATTCTATTCGGAACATTAAAGTCGGGATCTGCTAGCCGTATATTCTCTGGAGGGGAAACTTCAGATTTATTGATATATCTGGAAGGACTGAAACCCATTACTTTCGGAACTATTAGCAACTCCAATGAGCGCCTAAACTTGTCATCTGAAGATGAAATTACCACATGCAGTTTTTGGTTTATGTTTACTGGTAAGCCGCTCAACCCAGACACAGCGACGAAAGTTTTATTTCTTTTCAGCCCAAGTCTCTTCGCGCATTCGGTAGTGACAAAGCTTGACTACGATGCACTATCCAACAGCGCTCTACATGGTTGTAAACGACCTCGTGAATCCCTCGCGTATACCACTGCTGTAGCCAGAAGAACGTAGTTATTCGTCACTTGTCGAGGAGTGCTGTTTATGAGGGTCGATGTGTGACTGACTTCCCCCACCTCATCGGATTGTTTATCAGCAAGCGGGAGTACGTTTGATGCTTGCGGAGGCCACTTTCCTTCTTTTTTTGATTTCTTTTAACTCGATGAAGGAGGGTGTGATGTTTGTAACCACAGATGTTACAGCCCTTGGACATACATTCATTTACTGTATGGGAGTCATTTAAACAATTGAAACGTAGGTGTTTCTTTTTCACTATATTTTGCCTCTCATTAATGCTTAGCCTATGAAACTCCAAACAATTATAGATGGAGTGTTCTATTTTGCATACAGGACATGATTTCCCGAAGTTAGAGGATTTTACAGCAAAGGTCATCGATTTATTTATAGGTGAATTGCGAGGCTCACGGACGGGAATAGTTCGCGTGACACCTTCCAAAAACTGACATCTGCTTTCCAAAAATGAAATCAAACTGTCCCAACTAGGAATTTCTGTAGATTCTAGGGTCATTTTCCAGTTTTTGTACATCGGAAAGGTTAATATTTTCGGTGATCAGAGAATTGAATTGATTTTTGAACAAGGTCCACTCTTCATATTTACCACTAAATTGTGGCAGGGGAATTTCTGGCAGTTTTACGTTTTGCTTAGAAGTATTAGTTTCGATTTTACTGGGAACGAAACTCAACAAACTCAAACGGATTTCAATGTCCTCTAATTTTTCTTCAATTTCACAGAGCTCTACATTTAGAACTTCGAATTCATCATCTTTTAACACTTCATAATATTTCAATTTCAACTCTTCAAAACTGTTTTTTGTCGTGTTTAATGTTTCTTTTCTGCATTTAATTACTGCCTCACTAGCACTTTCATTATCTGACAAGAATTTATCAAGTCTGGTGATTTGGACCTTGACGTTGCCCTTACGTCGACTCAACACAGTTAAATTCGCCATCGTGCGAATCGAAATATGAATTTGGTGAAATTCTACTTACAGATTCTTGTGTAGAAAAGTTGAGTATCCAAAGTATCCAAAGTTGAGCTGATTCACTAATCAACTATCAATCTATAGGTTCACTGGTGCTCCGGCTCGACGGACCAACAAACATGGTCACTACCATGAACTCAAACACACACCTGTGTTTTTAAACACAACAAATTTTAATTCTGTGAGAAGGGTGATTCAATAATGCGTGACTGAAAAACGCTGGGGGATTACATAAGACAACCTCCCACTGGAGGGTTGTTACATACACTGTTACACATTTCTCCCCTTCGAGAGGGAGAGAGACATAATAATAATAAGAAATACACAAGAAAAGAAAAGCGAAAGTTGACATCAACTCCATCTTGTGTTGAGAGCAAAAGATAAAAAGTTAGGCGTTTCCAGTAACTAACGAAAATTAAATGCTAAATCAATTTTAATTTCATCTCATCGATTCGGATACAGTGACGACAGACTGAATGAGATCCATATTATTTTTTGTAAGACATTCCACCACCCAAATCTTGTTGCAATTTCGAGGACATCCATTGGCCCGTCGAAATCTCTTGCAGTCTTCGTGCTTCTCGGGATGCAATCTTATTTACCCTATTGGAAATAGACGTATATTTTAATGCTGATATAGTTCGCGTCTCAAAAGTTTAAACACAAGATGATAATGCCGGTGAAATCAAAAACACAAGTTTTGAATGACATTCAGCGGTATGTAATTGAAGTGCAATCCAAATCGAATAAATTAAATGCATTTAATTGAACCTAACACTTGGTAATCAGTTGAAATGATATATTTTTCTCTTTTTGATGGGGAATCACTATCTCAAAGGTTTAAGTACTTTATACAAATTTCAAAGAAGGCGTGTTGTGTCGACTGAAATGGCATTTTTTCAGGGCGGCATGAACTAGGGGGGGGGGAGAGGGGAGTTTTTGATAATGGAATCAAAACGCTGAAGTGATCGGAGTTCACGAGAGAGCATATTTCTAGAATATTCAAATTCGAAGGAAAGACGGTTGGACAAATTTCTAATGTTTTCAACCGATCAAACCATGGTATATGGCCGTATTCACCGAGAGCGTTTAAACTACAATCGCAGGTAAAAGGATTAGCGATCGACGTGATTGGTTAAAATCCTCAATTTAACCAATCCGGTTTTGATGAAAAACCGATACCCAAAAGGTCACTTGCAACCATGGTGATATACGGGGGCGGGACGTGGGGGGTTGCATCATTCCCCCCCCCCCCCAGCGTCAAAGGTGGAGTCGACTGATCTAATGTGTATTTGTATATATGAATTGACGTTGACATCATCATCATCATCGTGCCCCCCCCCCCCCCCCTCCAGACATCCCGGTCTATCTCCTCCTATGCTTGCAACAAATATTCTGGCTGATAGGCTGGTCCAGAAAATGGTGACAACTCAAAACATGTTATTGCGCAAAGTGAAAGATGCGAAAAATAATCTGCGTCCAAATATGTGTAAAGACACAGTGCACTGACACGCAATGGAAATTATATTTATACCATGTATAAAACAACGTCACAAAAGATTTCATTGAAGTGGGGCCAGAAAGAGCAGGACTTAAGGGCACAAATGGGTGAAATGTAATTGCCATGACGGCTGGAACACTTACTGGTATGAATTTAAGGAAGAGCCAAGGACTGTCTAGAGTCAATGAAAAGTTTGATACTTTCAGAATTGATATGTCTCAAACCAAAAATCCGCGAGATTCAAGATCCTGACAAGTTGAACCATTTCACAGATACGTACGTGGATCTGATTCAGAGCTACTGAGAGAAGTTTCTGGGATACAGGGAGAACCACAAAGTTAATCAGCATTCCTGGTTGAATCAAGATTTAAATATTAAGAAACTAGTAAAAGCCTTTGAGCGAAAGCTGAAATCTGCACTTAGACATGGGATGGATGTTCAGCAACGCCGGGAAAAATATAAGGCAGCTATTACACAGTACAATAAACTCATCAGATACACAAAAGCCAAATACTGGACAAAAATATTGTGAAGAACAGACAGAAGCATTTGGTAAAGCTTACAAAGCTACTTTAAAAAAGAGAAGATTCACCACGCAAATCATTCTGCAAAACATTTCGG
This sequence comes from Pholcus phalangioides, assembly GCF_987345545.1. Classification (NCBI taxonomy): domain Eukaryota; kingdom Metazoa; phylum Arthropoda; class Arachnida; order Araneae; family Pholcidae; genus Pholcus; species Pholcus phalangioides. The sequence continues at coordinate 88,074,157 of NW_028301608.1, read as the reverse complement.
GAACTAATATTTCCATTGATCAAGCTGTAGAAGTGCAATTGAAACAATTATTTCCCTGCAATGAGGGAGAAGAGATGTAATAAACTCCTCTGTCAATTGCACAAACATGTCAGATCATCGCTGAAATGTAGAAAATTCTTCACGAAACTTAATCCTAGAAAAGCACCAGGGATCGACTTCTTCACTAATCTAGTAATCAAAACGGTATACCAAGCTTGCCCTTTACTAACTAGGGACTTTTTGAATAAGTGTCTCGAGCTGAGAACCTACCCTAATAATTTTAACGTCGGCAAACTTCTTTTTTTCTCAAGAAAGACCGAAATCCAACGGTTTTGGACTCATATCGCCCAATCACTCTTTTACCTCTGTTTGGCAAACGGCTGGAAAACATATTAATCCAGAGGTTTACTTACTTCATTGAAACGAACAATGTAAATCGTTATCAATACGGCTTTCGCTATAGAAGATGTTGTGAAATGGTTCTGCTTGACTTAATGAAAACTGTACAACAATACATACATCAAGACTTTCTTGTAGCGGTGATAATGCTCGATATTAGAAAAGCATTCGATTTGCTGTCTCACAACCATATCATAAATACACTGAACGAACTACAAAACTTGATGATCTAGGTCAAGAACTTTCAATTGAACACTTGAGAACTTTCTGTTCCATAGGAAAATCTGTCTAACATTCGATGCGACGTGGCACTCCACAGGAATCGTGCGGAGGGTCAACCCTTTGGAACTTAGCCATCAACCAACTGTTGGACCAGACTCGACCAGCAAAAGTCCACCTACAGTGGTATGCCGATCATTTAGTATTAGTCATTGCTGATAATTCATAATTCGGTAAAAGATTCAAACGATCGGGCCGGAGGAATCTTGAACTCATTAAACGACTGGGTTACCAAACATGGACTAGAAATAGAGTGGAGCAAGATTAGCTATCTCTGGCATAATAAGAAACGCAAACTACCGAAGATTTACACGAGTGGCCAGAGACTTCGGCATACCTCTACATTACAAACTCCAGGATAACATTTGATGAGAAATTTAACTTTATTTAGCATTCGATGAATCTAGCAGTTAAAGCAAGCAACATATTAAATAAACTTCATCGTACGGCTGACCCAAAGTAGGGACAGCTCAGTACTATGTAAAGTTAAAGCGTATAGTGCCGTTGTCTGGTTTCTGCAATCCTACTGATAGAGCAATCAGGAAGCTTAACTCCATTCAACGGCTTTTCTTTCTTGTAATTATATGTTGTAGGATCCTATCGAACGGCAGCATCGTCCGTACTTCAGGTTGCTTCTGGCAACCTCCCTTTAATCTTTTTCTTTCTTATCAATGCACTCCTATGGATTTCAGAAACATCCAGCAATCAATTTTCATCCGCAACAGAAAAATTAAACGATGATGACGAGCAAGCGATTTTTTCTGATGGATCTAAAATGGTACAGCGGCATGGGGCAAATGGTTCGTCGTTGCGCAGAACAAAGAGATCCTCTACACTTGGAGCATCAGAATCAATGATAATAATTCTTTTTTTCAAGCAAAACTCGTTGCCATCTTGCACGCTCTCGACAGATTCAAAAACACACAATCTCCCATTACAGTATTCCCCGACAGCCAGTCAATTAGTACACCAAATCCGAAACCTGTCGACTAACAACTCTCATCTTCATGTTGTCTGGATAAAACCTCATGAGAACAACTTTGGTAATGATACTGCCGACGCTGCAGCTAAGGGTGCGACTAAGCTTCCATTGCTAACGGACTTTGCATTACGGAAATCCTTTGCCAAAAAAATATTAAAAGATTGGCTTAAGAACGGACGGCAAAGGGAACGGAATGATTCTGACACTCGAGCAGAGGTTCAAAAGGTAGTTCCACAAGTTCAGACTATGAATAATGTCTGGCCACGTAAGAAGACAATTTTTCTTTCAGAACACGGCCCATTGCCAACTTATCTAAAACGCTTCGGACTCTCCAACAACAAATTCTGTAACTGTGGCGGTAAAGGGGACGTAGTGATTGACAATGGTAAAATCTATTCAATTTATTTAATTAACAAAAACAAATCACAAAAATCAGGGACTATACGCCTGGGGAACGGACATACACACGCGCAACAACATGTGACACCTCAACCAAAAACACCGAACGCCATCTCCAGACGGATTTGACTTCTCTACCAACCACAAGAAAAAATGTATATAATATCCGGACGGCTTTGACGGATTCCCCACAGGGACCTACTACACTATTTCACACAGTGCCCGTACATCAGCGATGCTCAATTTCCTCAAGTAAATCCATCTTACTTAAACATATGGAAGAAACAAATCATTAGGTCGCGAGTCCTCACTAAAAAGATGGAAACCTTATAAATTCTTTGAAGACCCATATGCATATATGGCACACCAAGACGAGACCTTCTGCTAGCCTACCTCCAGACTCGGACACATCCACGACTTCAATCTTATCAGATTACTCACCGCTTATTACTCGAAGTAAACCCCTGCTATGGAATAGACTAACATGTTATAAGAATTTAAGAATATCTATATTATAGTATGCGCTCTGGTAGCGTATTGCACCTCTGATGACTAGCCATATGTGATTGGGTTTTCTGATGTACACATTTTTGTTTGTATTTCTATCTCTGAAATGTTCGGAAATTGTGGAATGTGAATGGAATGCACATATGTGCAGTATTTTATCTTGCATGCATGTATAATTACGTATTAAAACGCTCGCCTTTACGACCTTTTTTGGAATCTATAGAAAGATTAGGATGTGTTTCAACTTGTGCTCAGAGATGAATCGATTTAATACTGAAAAGCATTTATACTTACAGCCTTCACAAATATTTTTTATATACTTCAATTTGCAAACGATGCATCACTATTACTAGTTTGTTACGGCTATTTTCATCGTAAAAGAAAAAAAATCTATTTAAATATATTTTCTTCTACATTGGGTTGCGGCACTTGTCCTGCCGTAACCTAATTTGAAGTGAAAATTTTATATGCTTGAAATTTTCCTGTTATGTAAGGTGTTGGGACGTCTGTTGAACTTAGCAATCAACCAACTGTTGGACCAGATTCGACCGGCAAGTGTCCACCTACAGGCGTATGCCAATCATTTAGTATTAGTCATTGCTGATAAGTAAGTAAAAGAAATGAATGATCGGCCGGAGAAATGTTAAACTCAATAAACGACTGGGTCACCAAACATGGACTAGAAATAGAGTGGAGAAAAACTAGCTATCTCTGGCCTAATAAGAAACGCAAACTACCGAAGATTTACACGAGTGGCCAGAGACTTCGGCATACCTCTACATTACAAATTCTAAGGATGACATTTGATGAGAAATTTAATTTTATTAACATTCAATGAATCTAGCAGTTAAAGCAAACAACGTATTCAATAAACTTCATCGTACGGACTATTCTTGCTATAGTAGGAGCCTATCGAACGACAGCATCGTCCGTATTTCAGGTTGCTTCTGGCAACCCCCCTTTAACCTTTTTCTTTCTTATCAATGCAATTTGGCTCTTATCACAAGACTCAATCAAGATATGGTAAACGAGGACTTTACTATGCTCAGGGCACACTTCGAAAACACCTCCTATGGATTTCAGAAACATCCAGCAATCAATTTTCATCCGCATCAAATCTTGCTTAAAGAAAAATTAAACGATGATGACGAGCAAGCGATTTTTTCTGATGGATCTAAAATGGTACAGCGGCAGCATTCGTCGTTGCCCAGAGCAAAGAGATCCTCTACACTTGGAGCATCAGACTCAATGATAACAATTCTGTTTTTCAAGCAAAACTCATTGCCATCTTGCACGCTCTCGACAGATTCAAAAACACACAATCTCCCATTACAGTATTCCCCGACAGCCAGGCCAGCACCAGAGCACTTCATAACAGTAAATCTCGGCATCAATTAGTACACCAAATCCGAAACATGTCGATTGACAAATCTCTCCTTTATATTGTCTGGATAAAACCTCGTCAGAACAACTTTCGTAATCATACTGCCGACACTGCAGCTAAGGATGCGACTAAGCTTCCATTGCTAACGGACTTTGCATTACGGAAATCCTTTGCCAAAAAAATATTAAAAAGATTGGCTTAAGAACAGATGGCAAAGGGAATGGAATGATTCGGACACTCGAGCAGAGGTTCAAAAGGTAGTTCCACAAGTTCAGACTATGAATAAAGTCTGGTCACGTCAGAAGATAATTTTTCTTTCAGAACACGGCTCATTGCCAACTTATCTAAAACGCTTTGGACTCTCCAACAACAAATTGCGTAATAGTGGCGGTAAAGGAGACCTACCGCACTATTTCACACAGTGCCCGTATACCAGCGATGCCCCATTTCCTCAAGTAAATCCATCTTACATAAACATATGGAAGAAACAAACCATTAGGTCGCGAGTCCTCACTGAAAATATGGAAAACCTTATAAATTCTACGGAGGCCCATATGCACATATATGGCACACCAAGACTAGACCTTCTGCTAGCCTACCTCCAGACTCGGACACATCCGCGACTTCAATCTTATCAGATTACTCGCCGTCTATTACTCGAAGCAAATATTTGCTATGGAATGGACTCTAACAATGCGATCAGAATTCAATAATCTCTATATGTATTATATATGTAGTATATATAATCTCTATCTCGTATTGCATCTCTGATGACTAGCCATATGTGATTGGGTTTTCTGATGTACACATTTTTGTTTGCATTTCTATCTCTGAAATGTTCGGAAATTGTGGAATGTGAATGGGGGGGGGGGGGGGGAGATGCCCATATGTACTATTTCATTTTGCTAGTCATTTTACTACGCTTGTATGTATAACAATTTTTGCAATGTTTCGAAATTTTGGAATGCGCATGAGATGAGCATATGTATTATTTTATTTTGTATTTTAAACATATTGAAAATGTTTCCCGGTGATGACTTTCCGGTTAGAAGTCCCGTAGGATATGGATAGAGCCATCATACGGTTAGTTAGTTGGTCAATGAAAAGTGGCAAATCACTGATGATTTGGAAAGAATTCTGGTTTGAGTGATCATACCACTCTGACAATTCTTGAGGGAAGAGAAGATTCAAGAAGAATCGGGAAATACACACACACTCAAGAAAAATTTGCCACAATTTGGCGAGCTCCTTCGGGGGATCTGAGTGGGAATTTCAACATGACAAGATTTCCGTTCCTACTTAAACATGATCGATAGAGTAGCTCTCGCAATGAAGTTTTTTTAGTTTTGACAGCCCAGCATTTAGCCCGCTCGTAAACCTGATCAAGAATCTAGTTGCTCACCCGTGAAGGTTAAAAGCATGGAGACCAACAAAATCCCCTAGAAGGACTTGGTATTTTATATCCAGGATGCTGGCATTCTGTGAAGCCAGAAATCCTTCAAAAGCCGATTCTGCCAATGAAAACATGCATTTGCAAAGTAATTTCGGGGGCAACGAAACGTCATTGATCCTTATTTCTGAAATAGCATGTATTCCACTTTCTGTTGTACTTGAAAACTTTTGAGACAGATTCAAATTTCCAATTTCTTATTTTGTATCTAAAATCATGATTGAATTATTATCAGTAACATTTCATGTGAAGTTATGGTTTTAAGTTTGGTATATGTGGTATTAAGGCTACCTAATTAGCAAAAATATTAAACGTTCATTTACTATTAATTTTTCTTACTGTTTGCCATATTTTTTCTGTGCTTGAAGTTTTGAGACGGACTATATTCTCCTCAACAACTGCGTGTTTAGCGACATAATCAATAACCTTATTATTATTTTCATTAGATATTGGAGATCACGTAGTATTTGACCCTTCTGGGGGCATAGCAGAAATCACTGAACTCCCCAATAAATGCCAGATCTTTTTTTAATTAAGTAAGTTTTCTTCCGATTTTTCAGCAGAGTAAAAGTTTTGCATCTAGAAATCAACATTACAAAATATCTGGACTTGTCAATGCTTGAATAAGAGGTCTTCAAGAAAGCGAGATATCTCAGCAATGCCACTCAAAGGATTAAAAAAAATGTGATATGTACTTTGCTCATACCGTGACCGATAGCAATGACAACAAATATAGTTATTCATACCATCAAAAAATTTACTTACATTATCTGCGAACTGTACGGATTATAAGAACTCATTAACAGGAATCAACATCATCCTCATCACTAAATATTACTGAATACATCATGGCAGAAAGTGGTTTGATTTTTTATGTATGAACTTCACACACGCACGCGCGCGCGCGCACACACACACAAACCATTTTCTTATACATTTTAAATCATTATTATTATTTTTCCAATGTCGTAATATTATTAAATACCAGCTATAATACCCGGCGCTGCCCGGGTTTTCTTCAATTATTGAGAAGATTGAAAAAGTAACAAATGATTGTAAAGACATAGTCTATAAACTATTACACAGATACTGACAGGATTAAAGAAGTGACAAACCATATGCACGTCGGAAACGCATTGCTAGGAAACCACGATAAACAAAGTAAGTATTCCGAAAGTGATTGTTGAGGACCAGGAAGAGGAACCATTGTTGTCCGACATTTTTTTTTCTCCTCATTTCGGGTATTTACCCTGCTCTGACGAACTTTTAAAGCAGCCTATCGTTCAATAAGGTTCCTGTTTGGTATATATACAAAATGTGGCGACGATCGATCTAAAGTTGTAGATTTGTAAGTAAAACGCGCGCGAGTACACACAGAAAATCAATTTTATATATATAGTACTAGCTGTAATACCCGGCGCTGCGCGGGTTTTCTTCGATGAGACTTTTTGGATCACGTGATATCTTCCTCTTTCTTTGAGGGACATACAAACCGTGTGTGTCTAAGTTAACCAATATGGCGACTTCCTGCACGACTCATGAAATAAATAAATCTAGATATAAAGAAACGTAGAAATGAATACTCCCCCCCCCCCCCCTACCATTTCTTTCAAGGTCCCAATAGGTATTTCAATTTTTTCCCCCTTTTCATTTTCTACTTGTTTCACCTGTTTCTACTTCCAAAAATGCTTAATTAAAGCTGTGGAATTTCTTCAATGTAGTTTACGAGCCCATAATTGAATTTAAAAATCCTAAATTATATGAATTTATGCAGTTGAATATTAATAGACAATAAGGAGAAGATAAAACTTGTTTGAAAAGACATGCTTGAGAAGATATAGTTAAAAAATTGAAATCAATCTTATTGCATGGATATCCAACTTAAAAGTAGGTCCGGCTAATTACGTCATATTTAATTTCCTGGGCTTCGTATATCTCTCAGCGAACGCAATATTTCAAAAATCAAGAATTCAATAAAATTTTTAAAATTATTGATGTGGCGGTAAACCCCAATAAATTTCCCCCATGTCTGCAGTAAATTCGGCAATTTTAACACTGATTTCTATGAGGATCACCCTTTTCCTGACCCTCAAAACGATTCTGATGATGATTCTGAAGTCTATTCAAAAAGCTCTCGTTACTGGGAGAATTGAAAAAATGGCAAAGCATTATAAAGGCATAAATTATTATTCATATAGTAACAGGATTAAAGAAGTAACAAACCATTGTGAAGGCATATACACGTCTTAAACGCATTGCTAGGGAACCACGGTAACCAAAGTAAACGTTCCGAAAGTGATTGTTGAGGCCCAAAAACTATTGTTGCCCGACAGTTTTTTGCCCGTTTGGGGCATTTGCCCTGCTCTGACGAAATTTTAAAGTAACCTATCGTTCAAGTCGATTCCCTATTGGTATATATGAAAAATTTCGCGACGATCGATCCAAAATTGTAGATTTGTACAGAGAACATACTTACACACACACAGACTGAATATTATACTGTATATATACATATTATATATATAGACTAGCTATAATACCCGGCGCTGCCCGGGTTTTCTTCAATGAGGTTTTTTCTATTCTTTGAGGGACATACAAACCGTGTCCCCGTTAACCAATATATGGCGACTTCCTGCTCGACTCACGAAATAAACAAATTTAGATTTAAAGAAACACAGAAATGTAAAAATATTTTTTTTTCCTTTTTTTCAAGGGGCGCTAGGTCTTCCCTCCCACTCTTGAACTTCAAGTCATCCATCTGTCTATTTCTGCTTCAAAGTTGTGGAATTGCTTCGATGTACTTTATGAGCCCATAATTAATTTTAAAACAACTTAAACTATATGAATTTATGCAGTTGAATATCAAAAGATAATACGGAGACATTAATTTTCATGCTTCAGAAGATTTAAATAAAAGTTGAAATCAATGTTATTGCATGAATATCCAACTCAAAAGTAGGTCCAGGGCTAATTACTTCATATTTAATCTGATGGGCTTCGCATATCTCTAAGCGAACTCAATATTTCAAAAATCGAGGATTCAATACAATTTTAAAAATTATTGATGTGGTGGCAAATCCTATTTCTATAGTAAAATCGGCAATTCTAACACTGATTTCTATGGGGATCATCCTTTGCCTTACCCTCAAAGTGATGCTGATGATGGCGTCTATTCAAGAAGCTCTTATTATTAGGAGGATTGAAAAAAGTAACAAACCATTGTAAAGGAATAAACTATCATGCATATACGTTAGCATTGAAGAAATGACAAACCATTGTAAAGGCATATACACGTCTTAAACGAATTGCTAGGAAACCACGGTAACCAAAGTAAACGTTCGGAAAGTGATTGTTCAGGCCCAAAAACCATTGTTGCCCGACAGTTTTTTGCCCGTTTGGGGCATTTGCCCTACTCTGATGAAATTTTAAAGTAGCCTATCGTTCAAATCGGGTCCCATTTGGTATATATGCAAAATTTGGTGACGATCGATTTAAAATTGTAGATTTGTATAGAGAACATACACACACACAGACAGACAGACAGAAAATCAATTTTATATATATAGATTTTCTGGGCTTCGTATATCTCTAAGCGAACTCAATATTTAAAAAAAGTCGAGAATTCAATGTAATTTTTCAAGTTATTGCTGTGGTAGAAAACCCCACTAAATTTCCGCATTTCTATAGTAAAATCTTCAATTTTGACACTGAATTCAATGGGGATCATCCTTTGCCTCACCCTCAAAGTCATGCTAATGAGGATTCTGACGTCTATTCAAAAAGCCTCATTACTGGGATGATTGAAAAAGTGGCAAACCATTATAATGGCATATACAAGTCTGAAACGCATAGCTAGGGAACCACGGTAACTAAAATAAGCATTCCGAAAGTGATTGTTGAGGCCCAGAAACACATTGTTGCCCATTTCGGGCATTTGCCCTACTCTGACGAACTTTTGAAGTAGCCTGTCGTTCAAGTCGGGTCCCGTTTGGTATATGTGCAAAATTTGGCGACGATCGATCTAAAATTGTAGATTTGTACAGAGAACATACAGACACAGAAAATTAATTTTTTATATATAGATAATTTTTTTTACTTTAATATTTAGAGGGGAAGTGTATTATCAGGGGTCCACCCGCACCAGAGCTGGCTCAGAGGCGGCTTAAATATTCCGAGAGCCGCCATTCAGCCCCCGATTTTATATATCTAAATGGAGGGGAATCAGCATACACACAGAAATTCATACATAAATTGGAAAAAATTCAGAAATGCTGAAAAATATCCATGAAAAAAATATTGAACACAGAACTAAACGTAAATCAACTCAAAAATTGGTAGAAATTTTAAATTCGTGAAAATTTTTTTTTTTTCAACTGAATGAATTTGATGATGAAGTTGATGAAAAATAATAATTCGAAAACTAATGACAATGATGACCTAATCAAAAGTGAAAATCTGTGAAATAATGAAAATTTAGAATTGATGAAAGTAAGAAAACGTAACGGGCTAACATATTGACGAAATTCAGACTGAGAAAGAAAGTAAGAAGTAATTCCAGAATTGATGAAAATCGAGAATTAATGGGAGAAATAATTCTGGAATCGATAGAAAATGAGAATTTTAATGGGAAAACATTTCCGGAATTGATGAAAATTAGAGTTAATAGGAGAAAGAACTCCGGAAATTTCCAGAACCGATGAAAATCGAGAATTAATGGGAGAAATGATTGAGGAACCGATGAAAAATCCAGAATTAATGGGAGAAATAATTCCGGAATTGATGAAAATTCTGAGAGTGCCCGGTTCTATCATACTGTCACATACCCCTAAGGGCGGCTACGATAAGTTTCATCATTATCTTTCTTAACTGTATCAGTAACGATCATGATAGAAACATTCACATTCAAAACACTGAGAAATTATCTTTTTTTTCCTGTTTTATTCAGCATGATAGAACTCCTAACCATTTATAATAGGGAAAAATGTCAAATACACGTAATTGCCCATTAATGCACTTAATTAATTACTCGTAACCATACTTACTGTCTTAGATTGAAACACAGTACACATATTTAATGTCTACCATAATTAAATTTCAGGCAAAAAACTATAAATAATTGATAGTAGTTGAAATTTTTAGATGGGGAGAGAGAGACGACAATAATAATGTCGATAACGGCATTATTATTGCATCTGATCATTGACAGTGTCGTTTTAACGAACTGGCCAATGACTCGCATGCTCAGGGCCTCCAATTTCATTTCTACACTATGGGCGGCGCGACACAGAAAATCCTTGGGGGGGGGGGGACAAAAGTAGTTTTTAATTTTATTATGATAAGAGCAGGGCCCAATTTCCACATGGGCAAGTGTGGCATTTGGCCGAGGCCTCGTGATTTTGTGGGCCCCCAAAAGTTTGAACACAAAATGTTTTTGCTCACTAACAAATCAAACATACAGTATTTGATCTTAATTTGCAGTCATTTCTGCTTTGCCCAGCGCCGCTTCACGTCAAAATCGTGTCCTGACCATTGGCTTGTGTTTGAAAACATTCGAAGGGCTCATAAACTCATTCATTTCTATAGGTATCATAGAGACGGTAGCAAAATTGGTGGGAGTTACCCAGGTACATGGGTACCCGGGACCTAATACAAATTTACGTTTATGGTCTTGGATGCGGGTAATCAGCTATGTTTGTTAGTCAAATAATAAATTACATTCGCTGTACATCTAGACATTCGAAAATAACAATGCTCTATCAAAGCGATATGGACGTGAATGATTTGTGAAATTCCGTGAACCAAACGGGTATTTTTCAACATTGAAAATCATCGTTCAGCTTCAACAGTTGCCATGCATTCATTCCTTTTCGCAAATTGGAGAAATTTATACTTTTCTTTCAATATTATATTCGAATTTAAAAAGGTAAATGACAGCATGGAGAGATATCCGAAGGCGGCATTTCCGGAGCGCCCAGAAGTAGTATAATAACCATCGTAACCTACCATCCTGTTTCTCCCTTCCAACGTTACCAAAGCTCTTTCTTTTCGGCGCATCATCGTGCATACATTGTGACCATACGACCCGTTCTTTTTAAGCGACAATTTTTTTTATATTCCCGAAAACGTTAATTAAAAAAAATTAAATTATTACATTCATCCAGTTGGAACCAAATCCATATAAAGCATAAAATTAATGAATTGAATTTTACAAGAATTTTGGAAGAGCGTGTCTTCGTGCCCTCTTCAGGAGCCGAGCCCTGTTGTACACAGGTATACTAAATTTTTAATCCTATAAACGGTTTTTAAAATTTTTCTGATCCGCGTTACAGTTGCTACATTGGAAATCACTAAACGTTCTACTAGTTGCCACCTATTTTCTCGATTGAGAGCTGATAAATGCCCCCCCCCCCCCCCAACAAGAAAAAATTGTCTTCGCCAATCGCTTTTATTTCCCTCATTATGATACAAATATAATTTGATCGTTTTTGTCGCACCACGCATCGTGCATATATTGTGACCATACGACCCGTCTTTTACGTGACAATCTATATATATAAAATTGATTTTCTGTCTGTCTCTGTGTGTGTATGTATGTTCTCTATACAAATATACAATTTTAGATCGATCGTCGCCAAATTTTGTATATATACCAAATGGGACCCGACTTAAACGATAGGCTACTTTAAAATTTCGTCAGAGCAGGGCAAATGCCCCAAACGGGCAAAAAACTGTCGGGCAACAATGGTTTTTGGACCTCAACAATCACTTTCGGAACGTTTACTTTGGTTACCGTGGTTCCCTAGCAATGCGTTTCAGACGTGCATATGCCTTTACAATGGTTTGTCACTTCTTCAACGCTGCCCAGAATATGAATAATAGTTTATGCCTTTATAATGGTTTGCCACAAATTTTCAATACTCTCAGTAATGAGGCTTTTTGAATAACCGTCATAATCATCATCGCTTTGAGGGTCAGGTGAAGGGTGATCCTCATAGAAATCGGTGTTAAAATTACCGATTTTACTGTAGAAGTTGCGGAAATTTGGTGGGGTTTTCTGTCACAAGAATGATAAAAAATAGTATCGAATTCTCGATTTCTGAAATATTGAGTTCGCTTAGAGATACGAAGCTCAGGAAATTAAATATGAAGTAATTATCCGGACCTACTTTTGAGCTGGATATTCATGCAATAACATTGATTTCAACTTTTTATTTGTATCTTCTCAAGCATGAACATTAATGTCTCCGTATTGTCTTTTAATATTCACCTGCATAAATTCATGTGGGTTAGGATATTTTAAAATTATTATGGGCCCGTAAAATTACATTTTTGAAAGCTGAAACAGCCAGATATGTAACTTGAAGTTCAAGTGGGGGGGGGGGGGGGATCAAAATACTTGGCGCTCTTTAAAATAGGAAAAAATATATATATTCATTTCTATGTTTCTTTAAATCTAGATTTTTGTTTCTTTCATGAGTCGCGCAAGAAGTCACCATATTGGTGAACTTAGGCACGGTGTGCATGTCCCTCAAAGAAAAAGGGAGATATCACGTGATCCAAAAAGCCTCATTCAAGAAAACCCGGGCAGCGCCGGGTATTATGGCTAGTTTTTTTATATTGTTGAAAACATTAATTAAGAAAAAGTGTCGCGTAAAAGACGGGTCATATGGTCACAGTATACGCAGTTATACAAGCTTTGTATAACAGCTATCTATGAATTCGATAAAATCGAACATAAACATTCTCGAAAACGCTAATTTATGCTCAATTTTAACGAATTTATTCAAAAACATAATTCAATTATTACATTCATCCAGTTGGAACCAAATCCATTTAAAGCATAAAATTAATGACTTGAATTTTACAAATATTTGGGATGCGCGTGCCTTCATGCCCTCTTCAGGAGCCGAGCCCTGTTGTACACAGGTACCAAATTTTTAACCCTTTAAGCTGTTTATAAAATTTTTCTGATCCGCGTTACAGTTGCTACATTGGAAATCACTAAACCTTCTACAAGTTGCCACCTATTTTCAAGAAGATGTTCTCTATTGCGAGCTGATAAATGCCCTCCCCCCCCACCAACAAGAAAGAATTGTCTTCGCCAATCGCTTTTATTTCCCTCATTATGATACAAATATCATTTGATCATTTTTGTCGCACCACGGTCATTTTCTGGACAGGAGGGCTAATTAGACCGGGTCCTATAATTTATTACCTACTCCGAACGGAGGGCTTGTTTTTTTTTTTTATACTCATCGAGAGATTGGGCGGTAGCAATTTTTTCTGCGGTCATGTCACCGTTTCTGTTGTACCCCTGTGACAGGAAAGTTTTCTGGCAAGCACGAACCGGGTATCGAACTCGCGACACCTCTAAACATCCTTCGGTACTTTAGGCGAGTATTTTATCGACAAGGGCTACCGCGCCCCTATGATACAAAGACACCTGCTATGAAGTGTAGCTTCCTAGGAACAAAAAAAATACTTTTTTAAAATCTTTTTGTATTTTTTATACTTTAAATATACTGAGCGTATATTTCTTCACTGTGATGAAAGAAAAAACAACACACAATCTCTCTCCTCTTTAATATTTTGTTATCTAACTTTGAATAAAAGCCGACTCCACCCACTGGCAGTTGATCGATTGGAGGGTGAAAAATATGTTTGACTGTAAAAACAACTTCACTGATTATTTTAGGCTCGTCGATGGGGAAATAAAAGCGTTTTAAGAATCCGAGATATTTTGGGTGACTGAAATAAAGCAAATCAAGTGTGACGAGATATCTCGGGATTGCCGGTGTAAGGGTTAATAAATGAATCAGGCCCAGACAGGGCTCACAAGAAATTGGACAGAGGCCACACTCAGTTTAAGCTCTTTAAGACGGCACTGATTATTATCGATTGAATGTGAAACCTATCGAATTTTAAAGAAAAAATCGAAACAAACACACACAATTTTTACTCACTTTCTGTTGATCGAATAAGCACAAAAATATATAATTAGAATCAATTTATTACTTATGGATAACAAGTGATTTTCGATGCTCATAGAGTATTTCAGCTTAGGATCCGGGAGGAAAAAGATATTGTGGATTAGGGCAATTACAACGTTGTAGTTGGAACTGTTACATTGAAAATTCTGTATTTATCATAGTAAAAGTTGCCTTATTTCCCTTCTCAATGTGTAACCCGCATCTTTCATTTTTGAGGATGTTTTTCAATTAATACAATAATAATTTAATTGTTTAGCCGGAGCCATAGAATTTTTACAGATAATTATTATATCTGTTATTATCCTACATATTAACAAATATAAGTAGGCCTACATAGTTTCATTACAGACATTATTAGACGAAGCAACACTCGTCCCAGCGAAACAATAGAAATTTCTTACTAATGAAGGGAACAAACGACGCCTCATTGCATTGCTTTGCAACGGATTTCATCAACACAGCACTGACGTAAAGCAGGCTGTGGAAGATGCAGATGTCGACATAGTGAAAACAGCACTTTCCAAGGTCTCGGCCTATAAAGAAGTCATCATCATTGGGGAAAATACTGACCTGTTGAAGCTTCTCCCTGGTTTGGCTCCTAATGTGAACAATGTGTACCCACACAAGAGTGGAAGGGGTGAGTCTGCTTTTTTACTGTGTTGTAGTTCCTCCTTGAAATGTGATTCATCAAACTGCACACCAGGTATTGTCCTTTTCCTGCATGCCGTCAGTGGATGTGGCACCACATCCGCCATTTTTGGAAAAGGCAAAATTTAATGTTGCAATATACTAAAAAAATCCCCAGCTGAAAGAATTAGTTTCAGTGTTTTTACAACACTCCTCTGCTGAAGAGATAGCAAACGCAGGAGAGAAGTATCTCGCCATTTTTATAGGGAGTGATATGGACACAGAAAATTTGCATCGCCTCCGTTACCCGCATTTCATCAAGGCTGCTGCAAAGACCTGCAAATTAAGTCTTGCACGACTGTCGCCGATACAAGACGCTGCCTGATGCCAAAACCCTCCTATTCCTATTTTGGAAGACAACGACATGAATGAAGACGAGCCTCTGGATGTTCTTGAGCAAATTGAGAGACTTGGGCCACCAATCCTCCGCTCACTCCCATTACAGTAAAGATAATGAGTGACGACGAGAATCACACTCATTAACAAGACTTTCAAAGCGAGTTAAATCATAGAACTACTATGAAGCAAAATTTTTGTGAAGCGAGATTGTAGTGAAAAATTTCATTTTTTTAGCAGGTGATTATTACATCATTATGTAATAACATTTATTATTTGGTTGTATTTGTATTTAACTACTTTTGAATTTTGTGTTTATTTTGAAAATTTATTAAAATTTCAATGTTTAATTAATATGCAATAAATTAATCGTATTTAATCAGTAATATTGAATAAAATTCTGCATCGATATTCCTACAATATGTGCCTATTTTGCAAAAATCATAGCATTATCATAGCATTTTTACCGCTGTGTAGGTCGATAACTGACACCCGTAGAAAAAATCATACGCACAAAAGTTGTAGAAAGTTTTGTCTTCTACAGTATCATAATTTACACTTTTGCTCTACGATGTATAGGAACAGAAATATTGAGCAAAAACAAAAAAAAAAAGTCCAAAAATTTTGAAGTTTTTTCAGTATAACTCAGCTTGCACAGGGCATTCGTTTCAGCAAACTTGGTTTTTTTACTAGATGCTTTGGCCCCTAAAACATAACCAAAAATTATACACACCCGACATATTGCAAGGAAACCCATTATTTTGGTACATTTATTTAATTCATATATGACCGGAGTTGGCGTACGCTAAAGTAGTAGGCCCTGCAAAGATCTCAGCTTAGACTGTAGGATGTAGGGGTCATGTGTTCAATTGAACTGTTTCGTTGGAAAAACAAAATTTTAAATCGTGAGGAATTTCAACACTGTATGACGTCATCGGCTGGCACAACAGCGTCTCAAACGTAGCGTCACGAAAAATGGTAAGACTTTCAATCCACAAAGGACTTGCCACAAAGGACATGCGAAGAAAACATTCAATGTCTAATTGAAAAAATGACGATTCAAAACTTCTGGTGGTAAGAGATTCATTTAATTAATACTTACGACCTACATTTAATAAATTATTCATAAATTATTATCGAATCTAACGACTTACCTAAAAATCTTTGTGACATACTGAGAGAATCTACGATAACAATCTACACGGCAGTGTTTCTTAACCTTTTTCTGCCCATCGACCCCTTTGAACCATATTTTATTTTCCGTGGCCCCTTTGTCTCGAACCAGTGCCCCTCAACTTCTATGGAGGAGCGAGACCCCTGCTTAATAATTAGATTTTTTTTTTTGAGTAAATTTATATTGAACAAAAATTCCATGAGTAAGGCTGACCCCTGACTCAATGAGAGTTCTTCGGGGTTTCTACATTCTGTAGGCCATCAGGTAACAGGTTACGTATTTTACTCCTCTCGGAAATCATGCAACAAGATCTTATCATTTACCTCCTGCTGCCCCACCCCATTGA
This sequence comes from Pholcus phalangioides, assembly GCF_987345545.1. Classification (NCBI taxonomy): domain Eukaryota; kingdom Metazoa; phylum Arthropoda; class Arachnida; order Araneae; family Pholcidae; genus Pholcus; species Pholcus phalangioides. The sequence goes on along the minus strand of NW_028301608.1, from coordinate 88,057,224 downwards.
ATAGTAATAGTGACTTGCTCTTGAATACTGAATTCCTAGCACAAATGTTCAAACTGTCTACAACACTATAACCTGTCTATAAAACATTTTTTCTATGTTCCTACAGTACCGTTAAACAGGTGTTTTACTGAATTTATTCTCCTCAAAAAAAAACAGCATCAGATCTCATTTCCGGAGGGAGGGGCTCCTGCTCACCCACGGCCTCCGGGTATCGTCCGAATGGGAGACCATGCATCAAAATAGCGCTGGTTCTATAGCAGTTCTGCTTCATTGTGAAAGTAGTCACTGGTTTTCCACGGTACTGCATTTAAGGTATTAGTTTCATTACATCTGAATTTTTCCACTGCTCTTCGTGCCTCACCACAAGTAGCAACCTGTCATGGCTACCTTTCACACTTCATTATTTTCACCCGTGGCTCTCTTTGGGAATGTTATCTTAGGGCCACAAAAGGGCCGTATAGCTCCAACAGGAATTAAGATGTGAGCACATGGGATATAAATAATTTTTGTCTTGAATTCATTACTTACGGCCTTGTGGTAAAAACAACGTGAACATTAGGTTTGATCGATTCAATTATCAACACAGTGTGCATTAACGGGGAGGGGAGCTGTGGGTAATTTTTTTTTTCGAACTTGTCGGTAAATAAATAAATGTTTTATAATATTCGAGAAAATTAGTTTATGATATTACTAGCGGTTACCCGCGGTTTGCTAGTGTGGATTTGGTAATCTGAAAATTTCTCTGAGATAAATCTCCCATTTAACATGTGAACACCTCGTGGCCCCCTTGGGGATGAACTTTACATATCTTATCTACATTATAAAATATAATACTGACTAAATTTCATATTTATGGCTTCAGCGATTTCGGCTGAGCGATGATTGCTCCATATAACGTTTGAACATTCCACTCTCTCCAGGAGAGTTGAATTTTGAAAAAAATTCCTGCTCAGTGAGTCTCTACATTACAATACAAAAATGCTGACCAAATTTAATATTTATAGCTGCCTCGGTTTCGGCTCGGCGTGATTGGATTAGCTGTAATTGAGTAATGATAGGAGTAATTGTTACATTATACCCATTTTTGCCCCCCCCCCTAGTGGTTGATTTTCGAGAAAAAGAACCTTCTTAATTAGTCTTAACTTAATGAAATAAAAAACCACTGACAAAACTTCATGAATGCTAACTTTCAACCCCCTTATGGATCGAATTAAAAAAAAACCGTTTCAGTTAGTTTCTACGTCATGAGATAAAAGTTCCGATAAGTTTCATGAACCAATAAACGGTTTCGGCTCAGTGTGATTTCTGAGTTTCCTTTCAACCCCCTTATGACCCCTTTACGGGTCGAATTTCGAAAAACACTTTCTTAGTTGGTGTTTACGTCGGAAACAAAACCTCTTACCTAATTTCATGAATAGTTTCAGCTGTTTTGACTCGGCTTGATTTCTGTATGATACACTTCAACTCCCTTATTGGTTGAATTTTGAAAATCCCCTAAGTAAGTCATTACGTCATGAAACAAAACTATTGACCAAATTTGCTATTTATAACATCAGCGGTTTCTGCTCGGCGATGACGAATCAGTCTGTCAGGATATGCTATTTCATATACATCGATTTTTTTTTTGAATAGCAACATATATGTTATTGCCAAATCATGAAATTGACCGGTTCGTGAATTGGCCAATTGCGTTGCAAGTTGACGTGGGCAATGTGCGAAATTTAGGCTTTGGCCAGCCAGTTCGCGAAATGGCTTTAGATTCTTAGCACAAAGTCTGAAGAGAAAAGGCATGATTCTGGGATCATCGCCATTTGGCGTATTTCTTCACGATACAGTAGCCACCACTTATAAGAATCAAATCGGCAAAACGAAAACCAGGCACTGTTTTAACGTGGGTTATAATAATCAAATCGGTTATAAGAATCGCAAAGCCCCTCCATTTCCTCCCTTTGGATACGCCAATGTTTAGTAGTAACATATATATGTTCATAGGCTATTTCAATTATCGTTTATATACGCAGTAATCGATAACTTTTAATACTCACCTTATCCTGTATCGTAAATTTGTGAAAATTTTGAATGAAATGCCGTTAGTTCTCTCTAGACAAGAAAGCTAGAAATGGGATTTTTTTTTCTAACACGTAAACAATTTCTGAAGTTCAATTCTGTGGTGTTTGGTCAGAACATGATAACTCCAAAATCACAGTTTTGAGGTATAAGTATTTTGATTGTCACTTAAAAAATCAAAAATAAAGCATGCACACGAATACAAATTAAAATATCAAACACCATCATGTTGTTTAGACGTACGGCACGTATTTGTGCATTTATCTCACTTGCAATTAGTTATAATTAGTGAGACTTACTTCTAGATCAAGAAACCATTTTTTTGGGGACATCATGGGTTGACCAAGCACCACAGAATTTTGCAGGAACTCATAGAAAATTCCAAATCGTAGCTGAAAATTTGAACCCTCAAATTCGTATGTCGCGGTACCGCAGACGAGAATTTTAAATAAAAAGTGTACTCACGAGCTGCACCAAAAAGGGAATCAATCGCTCAAATATGTTAGAAGAAGATAAGAATTTGCCACAAAATTTTTTAGTACAGAAAATCTTTTTTTCTGTGTTTCGAGATTTTTACTTACAGACTAATTTTGATGAAATATGAATGAAAAAATATGAGAAAAAAATTATATTGATTTTTTGAGAAGGCATATTGTTAAATTTTAAAAATACTTCCAACAAGAATTTGAGGCCACAGACCACATCAGATGACTTCGAGGGCCACATTTGCCCCTCGGACAATGTGTTGAGCATTTATACCTAAGACTGCGGTTATAGTAGAGCGGAGGAACGAGTTCCAAGAATAGTGACTAGGAAGAAAAAATGCATGGGGGTGAGCAGAAGAGATGTCCGTACATATATACTAAAAGAAGGAGAGGATAGAGGGAAACTATTCCCTCTATTTATGGGAAACTATTCCTGGAGGGGTTCTGAAATGTAAGGGTGTGATGATGATGATCCCTCCACAGAGGAGGGAAAAAATTAAAAAGGAAGAAAAACGGACCAATCAGCAGATCGATGTAACAACAAACCTGATTTTTCAAGTCGCGTACCTCGTTGAGTGGCCTGCTTCTGTTTGTCTCGCAGCGTATGTGAGGTGTAGAACAAAACAATGCAATTGTTTTCTTCGCTAGTCCTATTATGAACTCCCGTACCTCGTGGTCGCCTTTATGTGTTCGGCTTTGAAAGCTTAGAGGGTTCTCAAACTTTTTTCTCTCCCACCTTAATCAACGCTTATCCGCTGCTCCTCAAAGCAGTTTAAGAAAAGATTTCTTCGAAAAACCTCAAAAGAGGTTTTGACCTGTGCTCACCAGGTTGTCGCTGAGCGCAGTTTGAGAACCCCTGCCATAGAGTATTCACATTTTGAAGAACATTTCATTAATGAAACGTAGACACGTTGATACCATGTAATGCATTTGTAGTTTTTATATGCATAATAAACCACCCAACACCACCCAGCCCCTCGTCCGGGCAATGGCTAAGATAGACAGTTTTCTATAGAGCCTGGTCGGTGCATAGTGTAAGCTGTGAACCCACTTATTCGAAGGATACATGCTTGATTTTCAAGGCAATTCATTGCGCCACTTCAAAAGTCACCAAAATGTGACAATATTGGTCATATAAGCAGCAACGCGACAAGAATTCATACGCGGTTTAAAAGGGGAAAAAATAACGGTTTTTCTTTCTCTCGCAGGCAGTTATGGGGGGTTTTTCTCCCTAACGATATTATTCACAGATGTAAACGAAGTACCTTGAGCTAAATTGTATGTCATTATGCATTTTCCAAAAAAGTGATATGCGATCCTAGTTTTCATTGCAGAAATTATTGTCCTTCGATGCACTATCCCCGCCGCAGTGCGGTCGTGTGCGCATCGCGTCAAACTCTCATCACGAGTTTGAACCATGTGGTGGACAATACAACTGTGTTCAGAATTGCCCCAAACGACACCTCGTGGCAATTTCTTAATCTGACCTCAAAATGTACTCGGCAAGAAAACTTTCTTCCTACTTAAAAAATAGATAAAGAAACGTAGAATCTAATGATATATATACCAAAAAGAGCTCACAACGCGAACGTATTATACTCATCTCTCATCTAAATTAGCACCCATTCAAAGTTCCGAAAAGAACTGTATATACCAACTCTTTAGAAATTCCCGAAGTGGAATGTTCAATGGGTGCAAGTACTGTTGAGTAGCAGTAGTATTCTATCACCCCTCTTAACTTTGGCTTAAGAATTCTATGACACTGCCGGTGCCACCCTGGGATATAGTAGCACAACCTTAAACATAAGCGAATACAGTCTCCTCGAACTAGGGAAAATGGGTAGAAATCCCACTCTCTGAGAGTGTTGAGAGCACAACATGCATAGAATATTACTCTATCAATATTATATATTATACTTACGCCCTATATATAATTAATAATATTTTATCGATTTCAAAAATAGTCAAAATTAGAGATACGTAAGTACTATTTAAATTTTTCTATTTAGTAGCGAGTGGATATTGGTTGTAAAATGAGAGAAATATTCAGATTCAAAAAACGCTGAAAAATTATCTTTTCTTCCAGTTTTATTCAACATGATAGAACTCCTGACCATCCATAATAGGAAAAAATGTGAAATTCTTAATCGTCCATTAATGCATTTAATTAATTTTTCCTAACCATACTTACTGTCTTAGATTGTGAATAACGGTAAATATATTTTAATGTCTACCATAATTTCATATCTATTCAAATTTCAGCCAAATAGCTATAAATAATTGATAGTAGTTGAAATTTAGATTGTGTGTGTGGGTGGCGAGTGAGAGATTCTGAAACGATAACGACATTATTATTGCATGTGATCATTGACAGTGACGTTTTAACGAACTGGCCAATGACTCACTTGCTTAGGGCCTCCAATCAAAATGGCGTCCCAAACTTATGAAAGAATTTCATTTGTACACTAATTGGCGGCGCGACATAGAAAATCCTTGGGGGGGGGGGGCACAAAAGACGTTTTTAATTTTATTATGATAAGAGCAGGGCTAAATTTCCACATGGGCCTGAGGCCTCGTAATATTGGGGGCATAAAAAGTTTAAACACAATATGTTTTTACTCACTAACAAATCAAACATTTTGACCTTAGCTTGTCGTAATTGCTGCTTCGCCCAGCGCCGCTTCATGTCAAAATCGTGTCCGAACATTGGATTGTGTTAAGAAACATTAGAAGGGCTCATAAACTCATTTATTTCTATAAGTATCATAGAGACGGTAGCAAAATTGGTGGGAGTTACCCGGATTCTAATACAAATTTACGTTTATGGTCCTGCATACGGGTAATCAGCTGTTTTTTAGGCCGGTATTACACTATGAAATTTTTATAAAACTTCTTTTATAAAACTTGAAAAATCCAAACAATAAGGTTATTGGTTACATCCTAGAAAATGCAACAGGTGACATTATTGGCTGCATTGCGCAAGTTTTATAAAGGGACTTTAACACAACTTTTATAGTGTAATACCGGGGGTAGTCATATAATAAATTACATTCGCTGTACATCTAGACATTCGAAAATAACAATGCTCTATCAAAGCAATATTGACGTGAATGATTTGTGAAATTCCGAGAACCAAACGGATATTTTTCAACATTGAAAATCATCGTTCAGCTTCAACAGTTGCCATGCATTCATTCCTTTTCGCAAATTGGAGAAATTTATACTTTTCTTTCAATATTATATTCGAATTTAAAAAGGTAAATGACAGCATGGAGAGATATCCGAAGGCGGCATTTCTGAGCGCCCAGAAGTAGTATAATAACCATCGTAACCTACCATCCTGTTTCTCCCTTCCCACGTTACCAAAGCTCTTTTTTTCGGCGCATCATCGTGCATACATTGTGACCATACGACCCGTTCTTTTTAAGCGACAATTTTTTTTATATTCCCGAAAACGTTAATTAAAAAAAATTCAATTATTACATTCATCCAGTTGGAACCAAATCCATTTAAAGCATAAAATTAATGAATTGAATTTTACAAGAATTTTGGAAGCGCGTGTCTTCGTGCCCTCTTCAGGAGCCGAGCCCTGTTGTACACAGGTATACTAAATTTTTAATCCTATAAACGGTTTTTAAAATTTTCCTGATCCGTGTTACAGTTGCTACATTGGAAATCACTTAAACTTCTACAACTTGCCACCTATTTTCAAGAGGATTTTCTTTCTCTATTGCGAGATGATAAATGCCCCCCTCCCCCACCAACAAGAAAAAAATGTCTTCACCAATCACTTTTATTTCCCTCATTATGATAGAAATATCATTTGATCATTTTTGTCGCATCACGGTCATTTCTGCACAGGAAGGCTAATTAGACCGGGACCAATAACTTATTACCTATTACGATCGGCAGGCTTGTTTTTTTTATACTCATCGAGAGATTGGGAGCGCTAACCCCTCGACGGGGGACTCCCTGCGGTAGCAATTTTTTCTGCGGAAATGTCACCGTTTCTGTTGTACCCCTGTGACAGGAAAGTTTTCTGGCAAGCACGAACCGGGTATCGAACTCGCGACACCTCTAAACATCCTTCGGTACTTTAGGCGAGTATTTTATCGACAAGGGCTACCGCGCCCCTATGATACAAAGACACCTGCTATGAAGTGTAGCTTCCTAGGAACAAAAAAAATACTTTTTTAAAATCTTTTTGTATTATTTATACTTTAAATATACTGAGCGTATATTTCTTCACTGTGCTGAAAGAAAAAACAACACACAATCTCTCTCCTCTTTAATATTTTGGTATCTAACTTTGAATAAAAGCCGACTCCACCCACTGGCAGTTGATCGATTGGAGGGTGAAAAATATGTTTGACTGTAAAAACAACTTCACTGATTATTTTAGGCTCGTCGATGGGGAAATAAAAGCGTTTTAAGAATCCGAGATATTTTGGGTGACTGAAATAAAGCAAATCAAGTGTGACGAGATATCTCGGGATTGCCGGTGTAAGGGTTAATAAATGAATCAGGCCCAGACAGGGCTCACAAGAAATTGGACAGAGGCTACACTCCGTTTAAGCTCTTTAAGACAGCACTGATTATTATCGATTGAATGTGAAACCTATCGAATTTTTAAGAAAAAATAGAAACAAACAAACACAATTTTTACTCACTTTCTGTGATCGAATTTTCACAAAAATATATAATTAGAATCAATTTAATACTTATGGATAACAAGTGATAAATTTTCGATGCTCATACAGTATTTAAGCTTAGGATCCGGGAGGAAGGTATTGTGAGCAAGTTTGCCACATTTTGAAACACAGCATCCTATTTCGTTTCTTCTTTTTTTAACGTAGAATCTTCCTGACTGGCTCACAAATACGCATAGTGATTGGATGTTGGGCATAGATTCTGAGCAGAAGCAATTCTTTTCCTCACAGGATGATACTGGCCGGAGCAGGGTTTTTTTTCCCTGAATATTCTAAGGGAAATGAACTATTTACTGACGGCACAAGCAGACTGCAGAGGCCTTCTATCTCTAGGAAGTGCTGGCTGGTCTGATCACTTGTGTGACGTCACAAACACTTGGATCATGCCCGGTAAGAAGGGGAAAAACAAACATCACGAAAGCCCCGGCCTGGGGCAAACACTAGTACATGGAGCGCACCCGACTTGAGTGGGATGGCGATGTCAGATCTACAGAACGTAACCTGTATATCATTAGGGGTTCACCAGAAGCATTTCCCACCCAATTACACTGGTTGGAAATTGCCGTATGGCTATATATTACCGGAGTTGATGTGCGGTAAAGTAGTAGGCCATGCAAAGATCTCAGCCTAGGTGACCTGCTGTAGAATGTGGGGGTCATGTGTTCAATAGAACTGTTTCGTTGGAAAAACAAAATTTGAAATCGTGAGGAATTTGAACTCGGTATGACATCATCGGCTGGCACAATAGCGTCTCAAACGTAGCGTCACGAAAAATGGTAAGACTTTGAATCCAAATCACAAGACGTGAGAAGAAAACGTTCAATGTCTAATTGAAAAAATGGCGATTCAAAACTTCTGGTGGCAAGAGATTCATTTAATTAATACTTACGAGCTACATTTAATAAATTATTCATAAATTATTATCGAATCTAACGACTTACCTAAAAATCTTTGTGACATACTGAGAGAATCTACGATAACAATCTACACGGCAGTGTTTCTTAACCGTTTTCTGCCCATCGACCCCTTTGAACCATATTTTATTTTCGGTGGCCCCTTCGTCTCGAACCAGTGCCCCTCAACTTCTATGGAGGAGCGAGACCCCTGCTTAATTATTAGATTTTTTTTTTTGAGTAAATTTATATTGAACAAAAATTCCATGAGTAAGGCCGACCCCTGACTCAATGAGAGTTCTTGGGGGTTTCTACATTCTGTAGGCCATCAGGTAACAGGTTACGTATTTTACTCCTCTCGGAAATAATGCAATCAGATCTCATCATTTACCTCCTGCTGCCCCACCCCATTGAATAGTAATAGTGACTTGCTCTTGAATACTGAATTCCTAATAAGAAATAGCACAAATGTTCAAACTGTCTACAACACTATAACCTGTCTATAAAACATTTTTTCTATGGCCCTACAGTATCGTTAAACAGGTGTTTTACTGAATTTATTCTCCTAAAAAAAAACAGCATCAGATCTCATTTCCGTAGGGAGGGGCTCCTGCTCACCCACGGCCTCCGGGTATCGTCCGAATGGAAGACCATGCATCAAAATAGCCCTGGTTCTATAGCAGTTCTGCTTTATTGTGAAAGTAGTCACTGGTTTTCCACGGTACTGCACTTAAGGTATTAGTTTCATTACATCTGAATTTTTCCACTGCTCTTCGTGCCTCACCACAAGTAGCAACCTGTCATGGCTACCTTTCACCTTCATTATTTTCACCCGTGGCTCTCTTTGGAATATTATCTTAAATCACAAAAGGGCCGTATAGCTCCAACAGGAATTAAGATGTGAGCACATGGGATATAAATAATTTTTGTCTTGAATTCATTACTTACGCCCTTGTGGTAAAAACAACGTGAACTTTAGGTTTGATCGATTCAATTATCAACACAGTGTGCATTAACGGAGAGGGGAGCTGTGGGTAATTTTTTTTCGAACTTGTCGGTAAATAAATAAATGTTTCATAATATTCGAGAAAATTAGTTTATGATATTACTAGCGGTTACCCGCGGTTTGCTTGCGAGGATTTGGTAATCTGAAAATTACAATGAGATAAATCTCCCATTTAACATGTGAACACTTCGTGACCCCCCCTTGGGGATGAACTTTACATATCTTATCTGCATTATAAGATATAATACTGACTAAATTTCATATTTATTGGTTCAGTGATTTCGGCTTAGCGATGATTGCTCCATATAACCTTTGAACCTTCCACCCTCTCCAGGAGAGTTGAATTTTGAAAAAAAATTCCTTCTCAATGAGTCTCTACATTACAATACAAAAATGCTGACTAAATTTAATATTTACGGCTTCAGTGGTTTCGGCTCTGCGTGATTTCTTTGCCCCCCCCCCATTGTTATATTACCCCCTTTTTTGGCCCCCTCTAGCGGTCGAATTTCGAAAAAAATAATCTTCTTAATTAGTCTTAACGTAATGAAATGAAACCACTGGCCAAACTTCATGACTGTGAACTTCGAACCCCCTTATGACACCAGTAGGGGCGGAATTTAAAAAAGGTTTTAATCAGTTTCTAATCATGAAAAAACTTCTGATAAGTTTTATCGACCAATCAGCTGTTTCAGCTCAGCGTGATTTCTCTGTTACCTTTCACGCCCCTTAGGGGGGGGGGGCGGGGTTCGGATTTCGAAAAACTTTTCTTTTTTTGTCATTGTAAACGTCAAATATTCTTACCAAATTTCATGAACAGCAGTTTTGACTTGGCGTAATTTTTGTATGGTACCTTTGAACCCACTTGGGTTTGAATTTCGAAAATCCCCTTCTTAGTGAGTCTACGTCGTGAAACAAAGTTATTCACAAAATTTGTTATTTGTAGCCTCAGCGTTTTGTGCTCGGCGATGATGAATCAGTCTGTCAGGACATGCTATTGCTTATACGTAGAATTTTTTTTTTTTTGAATAGACGTATTTATGTTACTGCCAAATCCTGAAATTGGCGAATTACGTTGCAAATTCACCTCGTCAATGTCCGAATTTCGGGCTTTGGCCAGCCAGTTCGCGAAATGGCTCGAGATTTACAATACAATACTTTATTAGTAAGAAATGTGGAATACAGAGAAAAGGGGGGAGAGAAAAAAATTAACAAGGAGCCAAATTGCCCTTATTGTCAATCACAAATTACAATTTGGTATGAATCATGGAAGCATACAAGTAAATAAGTATAAGGATAAAAAAGCACAAAGTCTGAAGAGAAAAGGCATGATTCGGGGATCATCGCTGTGTGGCGTATTTCTTCACGAATCAGTAGTCACCGCTTATAAGAATCACTGGCTATAAGAAACAGTCGCTTATAAGAATATAATCGGCAAAACGAAAACCAGCGCTGTTTTATTGCGGGAAAATCATCGATTATAAGAATTGCAAAGCCCTTCCACTTCCTCTCTTTGCTTACGCCAGTGTTTCGCAATGACATATATGTTCATAGGGTATTTCAATTATCTTATATACACGCAATAATCGATAATTTTTAATACTCACCTTATTCTGTATCGTAAATTTGTGAAAATGAAATGCCGTTAATTCTCTGTAACTACCATTTTTAATAAGACGAATTAGAAACGGGATTTTTTTTTCCTAACACGTAAACAATTTCTGAAGTTCAATTCTGTGGTGTTTGGTCAGAACATGATAACTCCAAAATCACAGTTTTGAGGTATAAGTATTTTCATTGTCACTTAAAAAATCAAAAATAAAGCATGCACACGAATACAAATTAAAATATCAAACATTATCATGTTGTTTAGACGTACGGCACGTATTTGTGCATTTATCTCACTTGCAATTAGTTATAATTAGTAAGACTTACTTCTAGATCAATAAGCCATTTTTTTGGGGACATCATGGGTTGACCAAGCACCACAGAATTTTGCAGGAACTCATAGGAAATTCCAAATCGTAGCTGAAAATTTGAACCCTCAAATTCGTATGTCGCGGTACCGCTGACGAGAATTTTAAATAAAAAGTGTACTCACGAGCTGCACCAAAAAGGGAATCAATCGCTCAAATCTGTTGGAAGAAGATAAGAATTTGCCACCAAATTTTTTAGTACAGAAAATTTTTTTTTCTGTGTTTCGAGATTTTTACTTACAGCCTAAATTTGAAGAAAAATATAAGAAAAAAAAATTATATCGATTTTTTTCGAAGGCATATTGTTAAATTTTAAAAATACATCCAGCAAGAATTTGAGGTCACGGAAAACATCAGATGACTTTGATGTTTCGCGGCTCACCAAGGTGGCCACAGATCACAGTTTGAGCATCCCCCTGTCAGAGAGTATTTACATTTCGAAGAACATTTCATTAATGGAACTCAGCCACGTTGATACCATGCTATTAAAAAATAATAGTCTATACATTTTTTTCCATTTATGTTACTAGAAGTGTGGGACCCTTCTTGAGCGCGAGGCAGCACCTGTCACACGAGTTTTAACCATGTGGTGGGCAATGGTATTACAACTTCGAGGCGCAAATGCGAGCCGGTGTCTCATTTGAAAAGGTCTCTCCGCCGAGAGCAGGCAGATCTTACATGATGCTTATACCTGTATAACATACAACATTAAAAATTCAAACATCTGCAATTTTTCCTTCAAAATATGGAAGACAGATGGTGGCAACAGTATAACACGAAACAAGTCTAATCCTGGCAACATAAATACGTTAGAACCAACCATATATAGAGGAGAGCGGGGTAATGCCTTCTAGGGGAAATCTTTAATTACTCAATTATTTGTTATAGTTCATCAAAAAAATTTACTATAAGTAAATACCCTGTTTAATTACCTACTTAAAAAACACAAAACATTTGATTGTTCATAGAATTTTTTTTATAAGAGCTTACACTGTCACGGGGCAATACCGAACGGGGCAATCTAAGTAAGGAATGTAGCTTAAATTACGTAGTCTTTTTTATGAAATTAATCAATTTAATTACTTAAATGACACAACTCTAGAATCAATTGTTCCTGTGAAAATATACAACTAAGGTGAATATAAAGCTAGTAATAATTTTCAATCGATATGAATACCTTTCATGTTCTGAAAATGTGGGTAACATTTGCATCTATGTTCTTAAGAAAATAGCAAAAATAACATCAACGGCAGAGTTGAAAATGTCTAAGAACCCAATGCTGCCTACAAAAATCACAAATAAAATTTTCTGCATTCCCCACTGAACGTAAGTGTTCAGAATTGCCCCAAACGACACCTTGTGGCAATTTCTCAATCTAACCTCAAAATGTACACATCAAGTAAACTTTCTTCCTACTTAATACATAAATAGCTAAAGAAACGTAGAATCTAATGATACTAAGCTCACTACTCTCTAAACTCGAACGTATTTTACTCATCTCTCATCCAAATTAGCACCCAGTTGAAGTTCCGAAAAACTGTTTTTTCACAACCACTCGCAATAACACAGCTAGAAAGGCATTCGTCCTCTCAATGAGTGTACAGTGGATGCCGTCAAACTGCAATATTACTGAGACCCCTCTAGATTCAAACACTGACCGGGAACAACGGTGCTCGGAATTCCCCGCTGTTCCTGTATAGACAAACTCGTTAGAAATTATTGAAGTGGAATGTTCAAGAAGTGCAAGTAGTGTTGAGTAGCAGTAGTATACTATCACCAATCTTAACTTTGGCTTAAAAATTCTATGACACTGCCGTTGTGACCCTGGGATATAGTAGCACAACCTTAAACATAAGCGAATATGGTCTCCTCGAACTATGGAAGGTGGGCGGATGTCTCCCTCTGAGAGTGTTGAGAGCACAACATGCATAGAGTAACTATCAATATTATATATTATACTTACGGGCTATAATTAATAAAATTTTATGGATTTCAAAAACAGTGTCAAAGTTAGAGATACGTAATTATTATTTAAATTTTTTAATTTAGTAGCGAGTGGATATTGGTGGTGACATGACATCTTTTTTTGAATATCCTTCGTTGTACTTACATACTGCACGACACAATATTATAAAATGAACAGATACCATTCAGGATATGAAAATATCGAGTGTAAGCAAAATTTTTTCCTTTGTATTAATACATCAACGTACTGTTAAAATAACACAATCGTAGAAACCGTCATACACTGTCGCGATAACGATAGCAGAAAATAGGCGTTTAGAAAATTCATAATTTTCTTGCCATCATTACACACAATCATGCTGAGATTACAAAAAATATTTTAACTTACGACCTTCACACAAGAAATAGGCATAGTTGCAAAACATTTAGAATGTATCCATACATACTGGAATGAAAATCGATTCACGGACGTGAATGATTACCTATAGGGTATCGTTCTGAGGGCGACCCATGCACTAGGCTTAACGTACATATAGCGAAAGTCTTCCGTTAATGCAAACATGACAACAAAGACCGACAACAGCTCAGACCTATCATTATTTGACTTACTGCCATTTTACATATCATAATTCGGCGGTGACCTTTCAGTTAGAAATTCCTTGGAATATGGACTGGGTCACCGTTCGGTTAGGATATTAGGATGCCTTCTTACCTCACTTCATTCCACAGCACCCCCAACCAGCCAGCTAACCAGAACGGAGCCAAGGAACCAGCTCGCCTCCCGGCCGCACCCCCGCCACCCCGGAGAAGGAACCGGGAGAGCCATTTGTTGCATCCCAGTAAATTTTGTGCAGATCCATGTGGCAGATAATCGCCTCGTGACATGATTCCACGATGGATCAACATCTTTACAATTTGCATTAATTCCCCCCCCCCCGTTTTCTCTTTTTTCCCCTCTCTTCTTTAGAAAAAAAAAGCTTTGTAAGCATGATGAAACTATTTATCGTTAACGCAAACACAACTGAATTTTTAGTAATCCCCTACAGCATATATATTGCAGAGATATAACCGCTAGAGCAATTATAATGTCATAAGATAAGAGGTGGTGTCCTATTGTCGAAGGGAAAAATGGAAAAGTATTTGTTCGCTTAAAACGCGACAATATTTATCACACTGACCACGTTTTCTCCTTGGTCACTCAGAGCATGTTACTAACTAGATGTGCTTGTATAGCTTTATTTTATAAGCAAAAAGACAGATCATAACTACATCGACTTGCTGACTTATGGCTAAAAGCTATCCATTTTAGTGAAATAGCTTGTACGTTGCATCGAGTTCATGGCTGTCTTCATGGGGGAGAACAACGCGAGTGATTCGATACTGGCGAGCAAAGGCAGCACCTCCTAGAGACAGAAGGCTTCCGCAGTTTGCTTGTGACATCAGTAAGTAGTCCATTTTCTCTCAGAATATTAAGGGGAAAAAATTTCTGCTCTTGCCAGTATCATCGTTGTGAGGTAAAGTAAAGATCGGGTTCAGAATAAACGATTTCTATGCCCCACATCCAATCACTACGCGGTATTTGTGAGCCAATCTGGAATATTCTACGCCAAAATGAGAAGAAACGAAATAGGATGCTGTGTTTTAAAATGTGGCAAACTTGCTAGGTAGTCTGAATGACGTTTATGGCAAACAGTGCAGAGGCCTTCTATCTCTAGGAGGTGGCACAGGGCAAGGGAACCACTGCTATAAATCTTTGGTTACTTTTCCGACACAACTCTGCCTCTTTTGAGGTAACGGAAGTAACGTGCTTTGCATCAGTCCGGGGCTGTGAGCGGTTCTATCTATCCCAAGATTATCGACAATCATTCGATTAATTGATGATTACTAGATTATTATGGGATGGACGGCTATATATGTCATCATCTTATAATCCTGTTTATAATTTTTATTTCATATTGGCGTTGATTGTTTATTTATTTATTGTCTGTTTTATGATTTCAGATTGACGATAGTTTTTTTATGTAATTTATTTTTCTGTTGCTTTCGCGGCCATATTCTGCCGTTTTTAATAAAACTTTCCGGATACACCGATCCTTCGGGAACGTTTCGATATCTCTCCGAGAAGGGAAGCGAGGTGTGTCCGGCTTTCAAAGATCAAAGTACACACAGAGTTAAATACACAAAATTAGGGGTGGACCAAATTGAAATGCACGAGTCTATCTAATTACCCTAGAAAAAATCTGATATTTCACCAATACAAACTAACCACCGTGACAATCTAGTATCATATATTCAAAAAAAAAGAAAGAAAAAAAGATCACTTTATCAGTTTTAAAATAATGAAAATAGGGGAGAAACACTATCAATCGTACTATCGATCTATTTCACTCCCTATTTCACTTAATGCCCATAATTGAAAGGAGGGAAGAAAGGAAGAAATATAATGCTTACGTTCTGAATGAATATAAGATAAAAAAAAAAATATACGGTTATGTAGTATTACATTGACGACAGTTTGACGCATAGCCAAAATCATGATCAAAAATGCAATATTCGGTGCAAGTATACTGTGTGATGATCCTAAAATTATAACTCTGAAATCATTAAAAAATTAAAATTCATTAGGCCAAAGTTTCCACCTGGAAATAATACAAAAATTCCTTGTGGGATTTCATTTTGCGAAGAAAAGCGAAATGGGAAACTGAACACCGGAAGGGGAAAGAGTTGCGCTTACTTATGCTCTTTGCAATGTATTGTTATTATATTGGTCCCGAAAACAATTTCAAACCGATAAATCTACAGGCGTAATGACTTGGTTCGTTTGGAAAGGTTCAATAAAAATCTTGATTTCCGTATTGAAACCAAAATTCACACATTCACAATACATACATTTTTTTTAGTCTGGTATGAGAAAACTGGGCATTAATCTTTTTATTTTTTATTTTTTTGTGAGGACAAAGGTTGTGCCAAAGACGGATAGGACAAATCCTGTTTGTTTGGGAAAAAGGAATTTGACAGCGATGGGTTCTATTCTCCGCTGTATGAAAGCTGCAAAAACATTCGTTTCTTTGGAAAATAAATGTGAAAATAAAGGCAAGTTGTCCATTTTGAACAGACGAAGGAGAAAATATTGTTCCAGATAATTTCTCTAACAAGTCCTCGAAATGAGCAGAGTATGAAATATAATGCAGGACGTCACAGATTTATTCACAGAACAGCGAATTACACGTATTTACAAGCAGAGATATTGACGGAACGTTACCTAAAAATAGTGATCGGTCTACAGATCAGACGCTGTCTTCCGACACAATTTTAACGACTGCATAGTTTCGCAAAAACGGCGTCACTTATAAAGGCAAGATGAACTTTCTATATAGGGAAAATCAGGGTGATTCGCGTGACATCTTTACATTTCTCGTTTGGCATCATCACATTGCGTAATTGGAGCTGTCGCCAAAGGTGCTAACTTGGCGGAATTTACAGAGAATTGCATCACCCATTATTTAAAGGTGAAATATGGCATAATGATGAATAATCACTATTTACAAAATTTTCATAACGATATCTTTTTCTATGGCAATAAGAAATTTAACACCAAGGGTCTACTATCCGCTAAATGAATGAATGAACGAACAACGGGAGATCTCTTCTAGCCCAGTTTCGTGGCAGAGTCTGGATCAAAGGGTGTGTACCTAAAAGCCTGAGCGCGTATCTAGTGTTGTGCCTGATTTTTCAGTGCTGCCATCTATATTTCAAATTGTGAGTAGAGTGTAATGATTGAATATTTGTACCGTTGCAGGTCTGTTGCTCTCTGTGGCGAGATTTTTTTCCGGGAGATCGGTTCGCATTCGCACCTCGAAGTTAAGGACTACAGGGTCTACTATCCGCGGTATCAAGGCGGAAGAAATATTCGTGCCTTTAGAAAAAAAAAAACCAGCACAACACTGTCTAGTATACATTATGTGAAGATGGTCGGACAAATTCTGTTTCTTTTTGAACAAGATATTCATAAGAAATGGTCTACTAACCGCTGCACTAGGGCAGCCAAAACGTTCGTTCCTAAAGAAATGTTAGCATGAAGATCTGCTATCCGTCGTGCCAAAGAGAAAAAAAATCCCGTCTCTTTGGAAAAAAGAAATTTAAGACCAAAGGTCTACTATAGGGCGTGGTAGCACAGGGCACAGGTCGATAAGATACTCGCTTAAAGTACCAAAGAATGTTTAGAGGTTTCGCGAGTTCGATACCCGGTTATTTCTTGTCAGAAACTTTCCTGATGCGGGGTTACAACAAAAACGACGACAACAGAAAAACATTGCTGCAGCAGGCAGTCCTACACCGAGGGGTTAGCGCACCAATTTCTCGGTGATTGTAAAAAGAGGCTGCCGTTCGGAATCCGCTATAAAGTGTAGATCACGGTCTAATCCGCCCTCGCGTGCAGAAAATGACCGTGGTGCGACAATAATTATCAATGATCAAAAAAGTTTACTATTCTCTTTACCGGCTTGGCAAAAAAAATCCACTTCTTTAGGGAAAAAAAGGTGGTAATATAAAGGTCTCTGGTATAAAAAATACCAAGTTTTTTTTGTTTTTTTCGAAATTATTCAAGTTATATACTCACTCCCTGGAATGCCATAATCAAAAATTTATTACAGGTGACAGGAAGAAACACTCGCTGAAACATACATTGGTTGATTCGATTACCGCAAGCAGAGTAGCAGAATATTAATGTGTTTCGATCTGCAGTACTCACCATCTTTTATTGGAGATAATAATTGAAAAATCAATGGGGGGAAACTATTTCAATCACAGAACACTGAAAATGTTTATTTTAAGTATATTTAGATCAAAATCATGTCATTAATTTTGCGACTGTGATTTTCTGTTATATGAAATGATTTTTAGAAATGAAACCTTGGGTACGTGCGAATATAATGCCTTTTCTCCTCGTTCATTTTTAACCACTTTGGTCTGCTGGTGATTAATTTTGGTAATTTATTATTGTTTTACTCCAAAAGGGGAGGGGAACTGTGTCGGAATTTTGCATTCGGGAGAGACTTTTGAACCAGCGCGCGTGTGTGTATATGCTATAAATTATATGACAGTGTTCCGAGGTGATTTCAGATGTAACTTTCACGCATTTGGTGATTTAAAAAAAAAAAAGATGTATTTTCATATTAAACATAATTTTCTTGTTACATATATAACTTGTAACGAATCTATTTTTCCAGTATGAACATTTTTACTAGCACTCTGTGGCCTTACAGCATATAATGCGTTTTGTTTGTTTATACGTTGTCAAAAGAAGTTGTGAAGAGAAAATCTATCTTCCAAGAGAAGAAAACGTGAGTTGGAATATGACTTCCGTCCTGGAAGGTTGTCTGTTTCGAATGTGCTTCGGAATAAAGGCTTCTTCGTTAAGTTCCGTAGTTTCGTGCATAAATTGGACACCCCTCCAATATCAAGTGTATAGGGATATTCCGCCACCTCACGGAAAAGAAACGCACCTCCGACACGACGTCCCCTTATAAACTTGAATATGCATTATTTTGGATTTCTAAATGCTACTCAGCAGTTCAAAGAATTTTTGAATCATTAGGTTTTGGGGAGAAATCTAGCATATATAGAAGTGAATTTTTTATTTCGTATCGATTTAATTATCAAAGTTGTACTTTTTAAAGCATTAAAAAGGAATATTTTAAAAGGAAGAATAACGACAAAAGTAAAAACAATAATGATCATGTATTGTTTGAATGACGTCACTCAAGTGATGCGGGATTTTTAAATTTATTCGTGGCCTCTATTGGTGTTGAAAATATTAATATTTAAAATTGTTTGAGTGACCCATAAAAATTCCGAACGATATTTTTATATTTCTGTTCATATTTAAATGAGTAGAGTCAGTGATAAGTTTTTAAAAACTTTTTTGAAGACGTCACCTTGGGACCCTTTTCTTGTAAGTTGCGTATTGCAACACAGCAATGCTCATTTATTTCATTAATTAATCCCGGGGCGGTAAATCGCTTTTGACCGGTCTGGATCTAGGTTCGTGTTCTGTGTTATTGTCATGCGTGACATGTTATTGAACCTGAGATCAGATTAAGATTTATATATATATTTGTAAGTATATATGTTGTAGTATGTTTTTATAATTTGTGTTAATTGCATTTTTAATGGGGTTGCTGTATTTTTGAAACATATGACATCCATATTTTTATGGGCATCTTTTTATCAGCCACCTCGTTGGGCATTTTGCCTGTTGTGGCGTTGTATTTGTATTTGTATTTGTATTTGTCCTAACAATAAGGAATGATTATCTGCGATGCTGTTTCCGTACTGGTTTCTTTAAACATCATATATGAAAGAAAATTTCTGTTATTTCCAAATATAAAAATTTAGTTGAACATCATGAATAACCTGAACACGAAATCCTGAATAATGGTAACCTGAATCCACGTGACTCCATGGATCAAAGAGGTATGAACGTCAGTATTCATTAATTCATTAGCGTCTGATGCCTGTGTGTGAGTGTGCACCAATGGAGACCCGGCGATTTTCGCTAATTCTTGTGAAAACTTCTCAATTCCACCAATTTTTTTTCACAACTAATTGAAAAAATTCTCTCCATTAGAATTTTAATATACTTTGGTTTAGATGTAAATATCAATCTAAAATAGAAATCCCATGTTCTCTCACGAATAATTTAAATAACTACGTTTTGTTTTATACAATTTTCATTATTTAAGAAAAGTAAACCCTAATTTTTATAGGAAGTATATAATGCATAGTTTCATTCACTAAGAAATTGCGATACAATTATATAGGAGGCGATTATAAAACTAATCTACAACCTTTAATTTCAATTTGAAAAAGAATATTTGAAATTTTGAGTCGGGGAAAGTTTGTTTCTTCTACTAGTTATAAAAATCTTAACCTACTTCCTTTACGTCATAATGTTCTTTTTCGTGTTTTACTTTTGTTACACCATGAGAAAGGCTCATTTAATTTGAGAGATAATATACCCGGCGGAAGACTTCAGAAAACTTATCGTATTCTTATTTTAGGAAAGAAATTTGGAAAATTTTCCTAAAAAAATTTTGATCATTTGGCTCAGACATTATATTTATAATCCATTACCACCAGAAATGCAGAACATGCTCACACGTACGCGGCATTAAAAAATAAGTAATAAATATAATAATAATTTGAATTATTCATGTTAATAAACATTGTGAGTTTAGTATTTTGGTATTTAAGAGGAGCAAAAACTCATCCACCATAGCTTTGCCCCCTATAGAATTATATATAAAAATTCAGAAAAATTGCTCGTTTGTGTTGTGTTTTATTACTTGCTTTAAGAAGTCACCAACGAATAAGCAAATATACGAAAAATGCAAAAAATCCTAATGCATTTCGACAGTCGTCGAAGGAAAAAAAAAAGATATTTAACTACTAATCTCTCACGCTGACCGAATATGCCACTTGGGTTGGATAGCAAATCTTAACTCTCAGTTCCTCAGCGACGATTCCGACCACGACGTTTGAAGTGAACAAACGTTTTTTCCGCTGACCAACCAAGAGTTAAGGATTTGGTATCCAAACCAAGTGGCATATTCGGTCAGCCAGTGTGAGAGATTAGTAGTGAACTATTTTTTTCCTCTGAAGACGAGACACCCATTGTGTCGAGATTCATTAGGAGTTTTTGTATTTTTCATATATTTGTCATATTCGTTGGCGACTTCTTCATATTCTTGCGCAAAGTTGATCTGCTGTTACATATTATTTGCGTGCGCATGCGTGCGTGTATGTTTAATGTTTTGTTTAGTTTGTATTTTCAATCTGACATTGAGAATTTTGTCTTGCTCATGCTTACGTATGTGTTTGTCCTTTTTACCGTTTGTACAGGCATTTATTTGTTTCTAGGTGTGTGTGTTTCTCTAAAGTTGATTTTGATTAAAGATGGGAAAAAATTTAAGAGATCATAGTATACTCCAATACGAACAATCGTCATCAACGAATGCGTGGTGTAACACGAAACGCAAATGGCAGCTTCGCAAGCGTTAAAACGGCATTCCCGTTGAAATTTATCGGGAGAAAAAAAAACACCATGCATGCAAATGTAACCTAAGGAAGAAGAAGAAACAGTATATGCAAATCTGCGTCACAGTAAATAAAAAGCGCGGACGCCAGCCCTGTGAAGTTATTGCAGCTTGCAACTGTTCTAACAGTTATAACGTACGGGGTAATGGCGCACTTTATTAATACTGAAAAAGCAGACGTGCATTTCACAGGGTGTGAAATACATGTTAGACCATGCATTCTTTGATGACAATTGTTTGTATTGGTATTTACTATCTATCACCTCTTAAAGTTTCTCCCATCTTTTCTGAAGCACCCAGTATATGAAACAAATAAAGTGGACTTGATTTGAAAAAAAAAAATACTTACAACCTTTCATTAAAAATAGTATTTATGAATGTGAAACTCAGTACATCAACTTTGGTTTCACACCAAATTGCATGTCCCATCAGTTTTTAACGTTATACGGTATGTTTGTTACCCGTGTTTTTGGCTGGAACAAGCCTGAGTTTATTTGGGATATGATCGGGCATGCCGGGCTTCATTTTTCCTATTTCTGAATTCTAGGAATGTTTGAAATTGATCACGTATCGTTTATACAGTGTGTTTCCAGGATTAGAAGAGGTTTTATGAGAGAAGAGGTTTCCCCCATATGTGTGTGTGTGTGACTCCGACAATTGTCCGGTTAGTTGTGTTCTGATTTCTTCTGTGAGATCAACCCAAGAGCGTTATCAATGAAATTTCGCTTGAGTGCAGCATTATAAGACGGAATTTCAATTGTCTTGCTCTCTTTAGCTGAGTACAATATTCTGGTGTGCCTCATAATATTGGCTGATTCTTTTACTGCTCTTACGAGGTGTGCATTAAGTTTGGTAGACGCGCTTTGAGACTTTAATCACTCCTGATCAAAAAGAAAAAAAGCTACAACATGCTAACTGCCTGACGAAGTGGCTAAAAACAAAAAATGTCAATAAAAATATTGACGTCAAAATGATAAAAAAGCTGCAACCCAAACACAAAACAGCTAATTCTTATATAAAAACTAAAAACTGGGGAGTTCTGCAAGCCTCTTGATTTACCTCAACATGGATATCATCGTGCATACACCCCTAGTACACATTCCTCTGCGGAATTTCTATCGAATCGGTACATGCAGGAACATGGTGTGCATGTATGTGCGTAGCCGTAACGTATTTGTGTTGTCAGAATTGTGATTGTTTCACGTTCTTGCTCGGCTGCTCAAAAAGTTTCGCCACAGAGAGCAACAGGCCTAAAGCGATAAAATTATTCAATCATCACTCTTCAGTCATAGTTAGAGAAATTGATGAGGGATGGCAGCACCCTACACATAACAAGCATAACACAGAAACACGTATGGTTGAAAACACGTACACGCACATTCCGACATGTACCAATTCTTCCGCAGAGTACGTTCGCCAGAAGAATATGGACGAGTTGCATGTATAATATAGTAGTGGTAGTGATTTCAGGCAACCCCACCGTCACGACAGTGTTGGTTAGCTGAAGTTGGTTTTCTGTGGTTTACAACTTCGACGCGCGAACAATGCGAGCCGATTTTTCCGTTAGAAAGTCTCGCCACAGAGAGCGACAGGCCTACAACGGTAAAATCTTCATTCATTACACTCCACTCATAGTTCGACAAATAGATGACAGATAACAGCACTACAGCAAGTATTAAACTGAAACGAAATTCACGTTAGGTTCTTAGCATTGACACGCACATTCCAACATGTGTTATTTAGTAGTACCAGTGATTTCAGGTCTCGCTCTGCTTCAGTAGCGATAATTTCGTTTGTTCAGATGGCCATCCCAACTAAAGTAGGCTTCACCTGAGAACCAAATTTTCTTTGCATCGATTTCACGAGAATGAAGTTTGTCAAGCGTTACCTGTGCAAACACAGACCGCCTTTCTGTATGGTCTTATGATCATGGACACCAAGTTTGGCCTCACTTGCTCGCACCTAGCACCATCTATTAGACTTTTTTCAAACATTACTCGCTGGGCTACACTGCATACAGGCCACTTTTCAAACATCACTCGCTGACCCTACATACTGCATTTATATTTTATTACCTTTGCTTTCCCAAATTTTCTTCGTGATTTTGTTGGGCAATTTGTGCATGCTATGGCTTAAGATTTGGTATTTGTATTGATCCTATGAGACGTGTATGATGATTAGCAGCAACTTGGTGGAAACAGTACTTCAATAATTCACGATTCAAATTTGCTTCTTCAACTTCCATGTCCTTCTCGTATTCGTGCCTCCTCTTCCTCGGTTTAATCATCAAGCGCCCAAATTAATTTTAATTTCGGACAATGAAAAAAAAAATTTCGATTTAATTTAATTTTACATACAGTACATAAATATTAATAATGCCGTTAATCTTTCCTGCGTGTTCTATTCATTACTTCTTCAAGTTCGGCTCATCTTTATTGAAACATACTGTATACATGTACGTACAGTCACACCTCGTTAATGAGTCACTCTTGGGAGAGCAAAAATATGAGTTAATAAGCGGAGTGACTCGTTAAACAGAGTAAGCCATAGCTGTGCCAATTCCTGTCTGAGGACAATTGGGACTTTCAAAAAGTGACCCGTTAACCGGGTGACGCACTAACGAGGTTTGACTGTATATGTATACCGTATAACATGAAATACCTAAAGTGAACACGAATTTTACATGAAAATTATATAATTCCACATGAGTGCAATGTGATAGAAGGTTCTGACTACTCACTTCTGGCTGCATTTAAAAAAAGTTCGGTTGAAATGACTTGGGTCGAAATTATATTAGGTATGATTATAAATCTATTTTATTACAGTAAATTCCTCTTAACGGTCACCCCTCTTTTACGATTAAATAATACTTTCCAGGGAAAAACTCCATTTGAACAAAACGTTTCGTACTTCTGCTTAACGAGCACCCTCAGATACGGTCATGGACACCATTTTCATCATTCATTACATTGGGTTACACCCTTTGAACGGGCACAAACATTCTTCAATCGAATATTCATTATTCCCCGTAATGCCTCATATAAATTCCCCGTAATAAAGTCCCGCAGCTTATATAGGTTCTAAAATCGGGATTACACTATAAAAGTGTGATAAAATTATTTTTATAAAACTTAGAAAATTTTCAACCAACAAGGTTATTGGTTACATTCTAGAAATTACAACCGATGGCTTTATTGGTTGCATTTTCCAAATTTTATAAAAGGACATTTATCAAACTTTTATAATGTAATCTCGGCCTAAAGTAAATTTTCAGCTCGTACAAGCCCACGGCTTATTCTTTAAATAAAATTTCTGACTTTGATGAATTTTTAAAAACAGTTGTGGAGGTTCTATATTTTCATTTCGGTTGATTTCTTTTTACTCTAGGATAATAGCTGATAGAGAGATAGATGGCGTTTTCTAAGCCCAAGATATATCAAGGAAACCGTTACTTTCCGGATATTATGCTGAGGTGAACTCAGAAAGAAAAGTCATCACGTCTCCGCCGGGATTCGAACCCAGGCCCTCTTGCATACCGGGCAAGCATGCGGAGTTCGAGTCCAGGCGGTGACATGATGATTTTTCTTTCCGAGTTCACCTCAGCATAATATCCGGAAAGTAACTGTTTCCTTGATAATGACTGATGATTAATCTCAGCATTATTACAAAACTCTTAAGAACTTGTACGCGATGAGTGAAACATACGGAATTGAGTTTTACTTGATTGCTTAGTATTTTTTATAAGACTTCTGAACGAAAAATGGTAAGGCTCGTAGAAGAGTCGGCTTTTCCCCGGACTTTCTTTTTCCAGGCCATTTTTTCTGGATGTGGCTTATTCACGGGAAACTATGGCAATGTCTTTTATTGTTTCAATGTAAATTGAGAAGTTTGTATTTGTACAAAAGTATGCACAATACTAATTTCACACGCGATCTCGCACTTATGTCAAAAACTGGGTCTGTTTCAAAATGAAATTTTGAAATATTTTAAAGGTGTCAATAAATACCCCCCCCCCTACCCCTTTTTACAGTCGAACTTTTTTTGTCCCGCCGATGTCCGCAAAAGAGGGTTTTTACTGTACATATCCATTATTCTTAAATCATCATACTGTATAGGCTCAGTTTACTTCATGTGTAATATGCATGATGGGTCCATACTATACAGGGTCCTTATAATTAAAGTTCCATTCTGAAATGGCCATAAAAGTAAAACCACTGGACAAAATGCTATCAAACTTGATAATAGTTCACAGGAGGTCATGGAATTCAACATTCCGCAAAAAAAAAAAGTGGTTTAAAAATTCGTCACCAGCGGGGAATGGTGCTGTATGCAATATTGTTAAATGAAATAACACACGAAGACATCGGTTTTAAATGTTTTTAATCGTTTCTAAAACGTGTTACAAAGCATGCTCAATGTGGCGTCCACCATTTTGTGAAAACAAGTTAAATCGCATTACTGCGTTCTCAACAGTATCTCTTAGCATACCAGGAGGAATGTTAAGCCGGGTTTTTTCCTAGGAGTAAAATTCAGCGTGCAGCGTGAAAACGCTGATTGGTTAAAAACCTGAAATTCCGGTTTTTTGACCAATCACAGTTTTCCCGCTGGACTCGCAGCAGAAAGCCTGCTTGCTCCTAGGGAAATCCCGGCTTTACGGTCATGTCGGTGCACCGCGTTTTTCAAAATTGTGATTTTACCACACAAACAGTTCTGTTTCAGAAACGATTAAAAACATTTTAAACTGATGTCTTCATGTCTTATTTCGTTTAATAATATTGCATACAGCGATGCAATATTAGAGTTTTTGAACTATTTTTTTTTCTTTTTGCGGAAAATTGAATCCTATGACCTCCTGTAAACTGTTACCAAGTTTGATAACACTTTGTGCAGTAGTATTCCTGTTTTGGCCATTTCAAAGTGGAACTTTAATTATAAAGACCCTGTACGTATATTCAATGCATTTTAGTTTAATTTCTCTCATTGCTTAGAAAAATGAAATCAAATAAACAAGCGAAATGATTTTTGAATTCGACTTAAATGTTAAGAAAGATATTTCAACTTACTACCTGTATGTACGAGATTTTCAGAACATACGATTAATTTTTACGAGCACGAAAAATTTTGTTTTCACAAATGACTGATTTTTATTATGATTTCCGCTAAAGCTGGGATTCATAATCTTGTGAGTATATTCGTAATATTTTGTAAATAAGATGAAGTTCAAGAACCTCACCCCCCGCCCCCCCCCCCCTGAACGCTGAGTCAATAGTCAATGAAATGAATGTCACAGACCCCTTAACAGTATGAAATTCAGTATATCAATGTAAAAACAATACCAACTACAACTGGTCCCGCTTAATCGAGTTACGGACAAAATGCTCTGGAACCAAAAATATGTCTTCTGTGGAGACAATGTTAAAGCTCCTCGCCTCTAATCCAATATTGTGATTCACCCGATAACTATCTCCATAGAGGGCGTTAGCTTTGTCCAATGAAAATTAAAAATCATAGATATATTGTGATAAATGAATATGTTATTGAATTAAAATTCATTTTAATGTCTGATATATTTCAGACGCTTTAGTAATATTGATCCCATGGGTTTTCAATATAAAAACTATACTAACGGAGGAAAACAGCAATTGAATTGTTCCCAGCATAACCGAACACCCAGCTTAATCGGTTATTCTGTGCTAAAACCATTAATATCTGTTTAAGTGGGGGGGGGGGGGGGCGACTGTATTTTCTTATCCAAGCTCATGGATCCCTAAAATTATCCTCAAGGCCCTGGTTAAGAGCATTTACTCTAACGGATAAATTAAATCGATTTTACTGTGGAAATATTTATATACTCACAACCTTCATAAATCATTAATTTGAGAAATATTACGTCTTCATTAATGATTTGTTTCATTAATTTCATCGGAAATGATAAAAAAAAAAAAAAAAAAACACCTTTAAAAAAATTGCAAACTTTACATTGAGTTATCAGGCGTACGTATCTATTGCGGACAGACCTTATTTTGAAGGTCTTGTCCGTGTTCATACCGTACTTTTGTAAGTAAGGGGCCGTTCAACTATTACGTCAGCAATTTTTTAACCATTTTTGACCCCCCCTCCCATCAGCACGCGGGAGGGGGGGGCATAGGGGGGGGGCTCATGTGCCTCCCCCCAGACGAAAAAAACATTTAAAAAAATTAAAATTTCGAAACAAAATACCTTCATATGTTATTATTATAGATTTCTGTTAATTTCAATGCTATATGAAGGCTAAGAACTCAAAATTTCTCTTTAACAAATTCATTGCGACCTACACTTTAAGCCATATATGGTAAACCCTTGACCTACAGACCAAATGTGACCCTGAAAATTATCTGATGTTGCTTGCCCCCCTCAAACCTAATTTTGTAAAAATGAAATAAGCAGCACTTTTTTACAAATCGCTTCAACGACCCGTAGCACAGTTCCTTCCAGAGCATTAAAGTGGCCCGTGGCACATTTTCAGATCACGGAAGTAGGCCCGTGGCAGATTGAAAGACCACTTAAGTAACCCGCGACATAGTTCCAGAACACCTAAACGATCCGTGGCACATTTAGAGATCCCTTGAGTGACATGTGGCACAATTTTAGAGCACTTAAGCACCCCCCCCCCCCACACA
The DNA here is from genome assembly GCF_987345545.1 of Pholcus phalangioides. Taxonomy (NCBI): domain Eukaryota; kingdom Metazoa; phylum Arthropoda; class Arachnida; order Araneae; family Pholcidae; genus Pholcus; species Pholcus phalangioides. The sequence goes on along the minus strand of NW_028301608.1, from coordinate 88,029,371 downwards.
CACGCACAGTGCGGTTCTACATCACTCGAAACATTATGACGGATCAATTGAGTGATGCATTGCACAGTTCCAGAGCACTTGAGCGGCCCGGATACATTTCCAGAGCACTTAAGCAGACCGGACAAAGATCCCGAGCACTTTCCGTAAAACATGTAGAGATCGCTGAAGAGGCTCTAAGGCATTTGTCATTAGGGAGAATATTACCAGAATATTAGTTCAGGTGCCCACAAACTAGGAAAGAGTTTTCTCGTTTTTGGCGCACCGAGCAAGATGTCATTAAGAATATTTCATATCTTCATAAAGAGTGGTTGGTGACGTAAACCTCAACCTAACCCCTCCCCCTCCCATCAAAAGTCAGCAAATCGGAAACCCCCTTCCCCCATCGATGCTGACGCAATACATGAATGACCCCTAAGCGTTATGTCCGTAATTTCCAAAACAACAATCTATTTGAAATGCGAATAAAAAACTGTCGAGATTTAAATAACAAATATTGTATGCACAAAACAAAGAGAGGATGTGAATTTGACTTTGATTACGTAAACTGGACATGCGTTAAAAGTTTCTGGGGTAAACTGCGTGCTAATATCTCATGCCACAATCTATGCAGCGGCACTGCTATAGATTGTGGTTACGGGCAGTAATTTTCTGTGATATTTTTAATCTACTTACACCCTGTGATAATAAGTTGCATTGCCATGTTACATAGTCTGTCTTAAAAGTTTAAGAACCAAAGAAATACGACAAATGCAAAGAGAAATAAATAGCAAAAGAAAATTGTACAGTTTTGCTAGTTAGGTTTTCACCTTAATACCCCATGACTATAATTAACATGAAAAAGTCACAAGTAATAATTTAGTCATGATTTCTCATATAAAATAAAATGAAAATAAACTTTCACTTTTATTTATCGGATTTAAATCCGGGCTCAATGCTTTCCAAATAAAAATTAAGAAACCATAATGTGAGAGCTACGATTTTGTGTATGTTCAAGTGGGAATGTAAGAATTTTTTTCTTGCTGAAGCTCTTATTCAGATCCTAAGGAAACTCGTCAAGTAGAGCTTGAGTGTGTTTACCAGATTCTTCTGTTCCGGTCTTATCTTCCCTCAACCATTGACAGAGCCGTCAGATAACTCTGTGGGCGCGGTAGTCCAGGTCGATAAGACACTCGCCTAAAGTATCAAAGGACGTTTAGAGGTGTCGCGAGTTCGATATCCGGCTCGTCCTTGTCAGAAAACTTTCCTGACACAGGGTTACAACAAAAAAATGGCGACATGACCGCAGAAAAAATTGCTACCGCAGGGAGTCCCCATCGAGGGGTTAGTGCACCAACCTCTCGATGAGTATAAAAACAAGCTTGCCGTTCGGAATCGGCAATAAATTGTAGGTCCCGGTCTAATTAGCCCTCGTGTGCAGAAAACGACCGTGGTGCGACAAAAATGATTAAATGATAACTGTCGTTTCTTGTTTCCCTGTGTGTGAACAGACAAAATCCTCCCAAAATCATCAGTGATTTATCATCTTTTCATTGATCAAAGGCATTCTTTGGCTCTTCCTTAAAGTCAAATGCAAATATGTATCCCAGCCATCACGGATATACAAATTCCACTTAGACAAATGATTGAACGCGAAGTGAGATATGAATATCAATCGTCTCTATAACATATGCACTTTCTGGCCTCGCTCCAATCTCATCTCTTGTGACGTTGTTTTAGGCATGATATGTATACTATGTCTTCTGAAGTTTAGTAGTTACAGTCCGTAGTATGTAGTTGCAGTCCTTTTTTTATGCGTCTATGTACCAATCTTTCGACATATTTAGACACAGATTATTTTTCACTTTTTAAAAAGGTATGTTTCAAGTCGGCACCTTCAAGTGCCCGAGTCGTCTAGTAGTAATATACTCGTCTAACACCATGAAAGCTACCGCCAGGTCCAATCCCGGGGTAGAACATGAATAACAAGTTATTTCTTTATCGAACCTGTGTCAACCACCAATAGATGGCGCCTTCATTTCCGACCCAACTCGAACGGTACTAAATTGCTGTATGGCGATATGACCAGAGTTAGTGTGCGGTGGAGTAGTAGTAGTTTGTCAGAGTGGAAATATATAGCGAAATCCAATCTCTCTCTCGCCATTACAAACAGACTATACCGAATTCGTTTCATGTCACAGATCAAGGGTAAATACTGTACGATTTTTGTTGATTTATTCGCAGAAAAGGAGATGAAGCAGATCCGAGTTTGGACGTTGTGTTGAACTGAATTATCGTTGTAGATCGTTATAGGATGACAAATATCCTGAAATTAATAGCAAAATATTTGGAACTTATCGTACCGGTCGTTATAATGGTCATAATAATGCATGGTCGTTGCAACAAGCGTCGACTTGAAATCAGTCCATAAATGTATAACATATTATAAATGATTATTTATACATGGTGCGTAGGTAACAGGGCGTATGACATCTTACGTGCGAACCATTGATCCTCGAGGTGCACTTCCAATTAAAAAAGGTATTCAAATAACGAGTAGTACACAGATACTTCATTCATGTTGTCAAGAAGTTGTATAGTTATTAAAATAAAAAAAAATAACTTTTTATACCGTCCCCGTGTGTGTCCCAAAACACAATAATAGAGTTGTTGACCTGTCTCTTCTGACGCCAACTAAAAAGAGTCCACGTTTCTAGATGCAATATTCACTGAGATATTATATATAAAACAGCATTTTAAATGCGGGTAGAACCTTTCATCTGTATTTTATGCTGTTTTTTTCTCCAACTTTTATCCCTTTTTTGAATTTGAATTTTCTCAGTGAATATTGCGCCTAGAAACGCAGATTTTTTCAATCGGCGTCAGAAGAAACTTGACAAGAACTCTCTAATTGTGTTTTTGGGCACACAAGGACGAGGTAAAGAGTTATTTTTTTATTTTAATAACTATACAACCCCTTGCAGCATGAATGATTATATCTGAGTACTACACGTTATTTGTATACTTTTTCTGATTGGAAAAGTAGCTCTAGGATCAACGGTTCGCCATTAAAATGCCATTAGTCCTGCTACCTATGCACCTTGCGTATTAATTATCTTAAAAATGATTAATTTTTTTAATCAGAATAACCAAATTCATTCGAAAAAATACGAAAAGTATGGATGTACAAAAGACTGGAATGCTTACGACCTAAGAAAAAAAACATGAACAATCAAAAAAGTTTTAATCTTTCGGTGGTTAAAACAAATTAAAAAACAACTGGAGAAACTGCGAGACACCCAGGCTCTGTCGCAAGAAGCAACGTAAGCTCCTCGTCCCCTCCCCCCGAAGAGTGGAGGTCCAGGGGCATCTCCGGCAAAACCATTATTTATTGATACGTCAAAGATTACATACAGTGAAAGGAAATTAAGAATTATGTAAAAAGAAGAATCGAATTAATCAAGTTAAAGTCAAAGTGCAACAGGCACGGATAATAAATAATCATGGGAAGATGTATAAAATCATATCGCAAAGGCGCAATCAGAAATTTGATTAAATGAAATAAATAAATAAATTGAAATTAAATAAATTGAAATTAAATAAATTGAAATTAAATAAATTGAAATTAAATAAATTGAAATTAAATAAATTGAAATTAAATAAATTGAAATTAAATAAATTGAAATTAAATAAATTGAAATTAAATAAATTGAAATTAAATAAATTGAAATTAAATAAATAAATAAATTTGATTGATCGAGGATTGTTTGACAAAAAGGCAGAGCACCCCATTGCGCTCAGGCAGTTCAGTACACTCTGTCCAATTCGCTTTTGATCATAGTTGAAGGTCTTTAAAATATCTCCGGGACACTTGATTATAGATTTACGATTAATCCTGGTCCCCGCCTTCAAACAGTGCCACCAGCGCACTGTCAGGGTGAAGACGCGGCGATCTCATTAACGGAGGTGCTGGTACCGGAGTTGCAGGAGCTGGAGAGGAGACGGATCCCTTATCTTACCAAGATGTTCCTCAAGGAATTTTACAATTTTTCTTATATTTTCTCTTGATTCCTCTCGACGTAGTATCTATGGTCTGTGTAGATGGGCAGCCGGCGAACGGAAGTGATAGTGTGTCGTTTCTGGACAGCAGGTGACGTAGTGCAGGGGCGCGCCAGGCTCAAGACAAGAACATTTGTCACTGGCAATCACTTTAAAGCGATGTAAGTTTGCCGGGAAAGGTCCATGATTGGTGACAAATAAGATGTGCTCGCGTGACCAGCCCTTGCTCCAAGTATCTACTTTCTTTATAACTTCATGAGTTGATCTTCCTGATGCCTCCGGTATATCCCAATCCAGTTGCCACTTTGCTATCATGTCTCTCCAGAGGAGAGACTTGGCGTACAAAGCTGGATATAAGAGTTCCTCGCAAAAGTCTCCGGTATTAGTCGCTTCTTTAGCCGCCGCATCCGCTAGCTCGTTTCCCCACTGGCCGTTGTGGGCTTTAACCCAGGAGATGCGTATTTAAGGGTGAGATTCAAGTATAGTCCTGATCCTTCTGGACATTGCGTTTTCAGAGAGTGGATTTAGAATGGCCTGGATACTCGAACGGCTATCCAATCTTATTACAGTCCGTGCCCTTTTTGTAGCTGCATCCAGAGCTGCTGTAAATATAGCGAGCATTTCAGCTTGATATACTGAATTGTTCTCTTTTAGTTTAGCAGCCCATTTATCCACGATCTCCGTTCCCACGGTTTTTATACAGACAGCTCCTGTACCTGATTCCAATTTAGAGCCCCCAGTGTAATATACGACGGATTTCTCCTTAGGTATATCGTCCTCCGAAGAATCTGGAAGTACTTGATTGACCTGCAGAGATTCAGCGGGATGCGAGGACCAGCCTATAGTCTTCTGCTCGAAGGCGTCCGGGACAAATGTTCCCTCAAGCAATGAACATTACTTCTGAAGCTTTAGAAGACGCGTGATACTGGCAAGGAATTCTATCTTCAGGGATAATGGCGGAAGCCCAAGAATCACCTGAACAGCATTTGTAGGTGTAGTTCTGTACCCACTAGAGATATATAAAAGAAAGGGTCTTTGTATTGCATCGAGCCGCCTGAATATCTGGACCTTGGTAGAATGCCATATTGAAGCTCCATAAGCTATCATAGGCTCAACCACAGTCAAGTAGTGATCTTAGAGCCCGTGTCAATCCCCACTGTGGTCCGGCAATCAGGCGCATCTTCTGAAGAACACCGGACGCCTTTCTCTTCTGTTCCTTGATGTGATCTTCCCAGCTAAGTTGCTTATCGATAAAGACACCTAAATAACATAGCACGTCCGTTTTCTTGATAGTTTTTCCTTGGAACCAGATAGTGGGAGGCCTCTTCTTTGATATTCACAAGAATTTTGTCATAGCCATAGAGAGAGTGAGCTTATGGATGTGCAGCCAATTTGACACTGTTCTGAGGGCTTCCTCTGCTAGATCGCCTGATGCCTTGACAGTAGGGGCGGATGCAATCACCAAAAGGTCGTCCGCATAAGCCTGAACTTTGACATTTGAGGGGCCTTAATTTTCAACAGCTCATCAGAAACAAGACTCCATAACAAAGGACCGGAACTTGAGCCCTGAGGAGCACCCTTCTGAAGTTCTTTCTCAGCTTTACCTGCGTCCGTAATCAAAAGCGGTGGTTCAAAAAATCCGATAAGATCATCTTGAGCTCTTGTGGTATGGGTGCTGTTGCTAGACGACGGCGTATAGACGAGTATCTGAGGTTATCAAAAGCTCCTTCTATGTCCAGGGATATGATGGCTACGTCATTACCTCGATCTCTTTGCGTCTTGACCTCTTCCATCATGTCTGCAAGCGCCATTTCCGCTGAACGATCTTGCCGGAATCCATACTGGTTTGCATGCCAGAATCCTTGCCTCTCCGTGTAAAACATAACTCGTTGTACCAAAATCTTACCAGTACCTTCCCGAAACTAGAGAGTAAAGAAATAGGACGGTAAGCTTTTAGCTCATTCGGGCTTCTTCCTTTCTTGAATAGAAGAAGCAGCCTACCTTCTTTTAAATGATTTGGGAAACATCCCAGTTGCAATCACTTATTGTATAGGGAGTGTAAGAGATCTGGAAATGCTTTATTTATCGCCTTGACCATTCTATTGTTCACCCGGTCTAATCCCGGGAATGAACTGTCGCAAAGCTGTGGCAGCTGATTCCCCCTCCCCCTCCAGGTAGAATAATTTAATCAGTAATGATAAATACAGTAGAATTCAGTTATAACGACATCTAAGATTCCGTGAAGAAAAAAAAATCGGGAAGGGCAAATATAGGAATATGTCCTATATGAAGATCATGTCAATGAGCAAGTTGAAACGTACAATAGGTATTTTTTTAACCGTTAAACATGATTAGGACATCAAACATTGCCTTAATGTGATGAGCTCTAATTCTAGGATTTCCTCTACGAAACGTGATCGAAACGGAAGCAAAAGACACGAAAAATGTGTCGTTATATCTGAGGTCTTTGCGTTGTCATCGACGTTATAAGCACGTTTCATGAACATTATTCACTATGGAAATTAGTCTGGACCGCCAATTGCTGAGGTTACAACCGAGTTTCACTGCCTCTTTATCAACCAAACTCAACTCACCCCCCCCCCAAAAAAAAAAGTCCACTAACATAAAAGGTGCCAAAAATCGAGATTTCACAGATAGGATAGCTGTTTCTAAAAGTAGTTTCATTGGCGTATCTGTGTTTGTTTTATGTACAAGCGACACTATAGGTGAAATTTCAAACTATGTTTTTGTTATTAAAAATAAAGAAAAACGATAATATGTTTTTTGATGGAATAGAACATCCACTGGGACGATAATTCGTTCATTTTCAAGAAAGATTCAGTCCGTATCAGTACATTTTCTTTCACGTGAATGTATTTTCTCCGGTGATATAGAATTGTGAAATCAAATAAATGAACAATCGAAATAATTTTTAAATTCGATTAAAATGTTAAGAAAGATCATTTAACTTACTATCTGTATGTACGAGATATTGCGAACATCCGATTAACTTTTTCCAGTGTAATATAGGCAAGTTATCTCCCCTTCTTTAAAGTTTCTTATTTTGACATTGAAAAGCTCCAGATATTTTGCCCAGTTGATTTCTCAATTGAACAATTTTCCCTATACCCAACTTTGTTTGCGCCTGCTGAAAAGCGGGAGAAAGCCTACATCACATAAAAAAATAAAATGTGGCATTTAAAGGGGGGATTTAGTGATTTCTGCTATGCCGAATAAAGGGCAAATATCAAAATTTTACCAGTATTTAATCAACCATCATATAAATTTCCAACAATGTTATTCCACGATACCTCTTTTCATGCGAAACATAATTTTTCTCTTCGTGTTTCCCAAGAAATCAAAGATATTGTTGGAAACCACGCGAGGGAAATGAGCAAGAACCAAACGTTGATGCAGGAATTTAAGTCGTTTGTTTAGGTCGATCTGCTTTGATCTTATCCATTTTATTTCTAGTTGCTTCAAATTTTTAACGTGTTTTTTTTAACTTACAGTAGGATCGAGAAATAGGGAGAGCAGAACAAAAGATGTCACAAAATCGTGTGGTGAATTCACGTGGCAGGAGAAATGGACAGACACATTTTGATCTTAAAGTTTCCCAAGCCATTCAGCGTCCTCTGTACATCACGTCGTACATCGTTTTGAATCCTGGCGGTGTCGAAAATGGTGGAATGAATGGAAACATACAACTCGATCAAGAAGTTTTCCCCAGTGGTTTAACATCTCCGGAATGTGACTACTAAACATTCCTTCGAATAGTGATGACGTAGGAAACAGCGCGAGAAATGAACCCCATAATCCTTAAAAGTTCCCCAGTGGGAGCCAAAATCGTTCTCAAATCTACACGAACTCCATCAATGGCTTCAAATGGAAACGAACCATCTGAAGATACAGGACTATTTATAAAACGAGATCCATTCATCAAAATAAAATATGTTCTTGTATAGAAGTAGATATAAAATTCGATGTTATTAAACATCTTCGCCAGAAAATTTGTGGCTAGCTACACACCCAATATTGCTACAATAGGATCATTAAAACCTGCGGTGGATTGTATTCATTGGCAGTGAAGAAAAAAGACTGTCTTTTCGCCAGACTGTGAAAAAAATTTTCTTCACCGAGACCAGAAACGTTTGAATAATTCACTTATAAAGTCAAAGTTGATTTTCTTCTCAGTTCATCATTTCATGATAAATTATCGGCTTCCATAAATCGGATGATAATTTTATGATGATTTCGCCAAAGTGTTCAACTGCAACGTTGATGTCTCTTATTCGATTTACATGCTTTGCATTTCAAAACATTTTATTTTGCAAACATTTTTTATTTACTTATAACAACAATTATTTATTATATTATTAAAGAAGAAAATTATTATTCAAGATATAACTTTTTTTCTGAATGTTATAATGGCCTGGGTAGTGACAAACTTCAAGAGACGTAATCGGATTTCGATACGTAAAAAAATCATACTAAGAAAGTGATTGGAGAAACCAATTTTCTAAATGAATCAGAGGAGGATTCAAATCTTCTTCATTAAAAAATATATGGTACTTTAAAGGGGGTTTAGTGATTTCCGCTATGCCATTTATAAAGGGTTTAAGCAGCAGCTAGAGATAAGAAGGCCTCCGCACGGGTGTTGCCAAGTTTATCTTTAACATCATTGAGACTATCTAGCAAGTTTGCCACATTTTGAACCAGAGTATCTTATTTCGTTTCTTCTTATTTTGGCGTAAAATCTTCTTGATTGGCTCACAAATATCGCATGGTGATTGGACATGGGAGCATAGAAATCGCCAATTCTGATCCCGATCATTTATTTTCCGCACAACGATGATACTGACACGAACAAGGATTTTTTTTTTCTCTGATTATTCTGAGAGAAAATGAACTACTTGCTGACGTTACGAACAGCGTGTGGAAGCCATCTATCTCTAGAAGGTGCTGGTTTAAGCTGACGTGTTTTGTAAGAAAAATGTTTTTCAGTATTCAGACATATGTAAAGAGGAAATACAAATATTAGTTAAGTTGCTTACATTCTGAAATACAAAAACATTCTGATAAGTTTTAAACATGTAATGGGGACATGCTTACGGAATACACGATATTTACATGACAATGAAAAAAAACCGAAGCGTGACATGTAGAAGGATCTCGAACATGCGAATCGGACTCCTCCAACAAAGCAATCATACACTGCATCAAAGTATTACCGTATCCATCACTGAAAGGTGGAATTGTTTTCCACTGAGGTACCAAAAATTTGATGTATGTAATTATATTTTGGCATTTTTCTGAGTTATTAACAGCCTTAACTACCAATATTTGCGACCGTTTTAATGGAGGGATGGTGTCATGCCATCTCAGGCATGAATTTGAATTTTTTTGTTTTATTTCTTCAAGGCTAGCTGCGGATGGGAGGAAAGCAGATTCAAGATGTTGAGATACACATCTAGCAACATTTACACGGCATCTAGCAATAGGGCAGTCCGATCAGATTCTTTACGGGACGAGACTCTCAATACTGAATTTCTTGTGAAAAAACAAAACAAAAAAACCCCGATAAGAATCGTCTCAGCCCCCCCCCCCCCCCAAAAAAAAACTCGAAGTCATGTCAGCTCCACTCTTGTGGGGACCATAACGGCGCTGTTTCCTAACTGATTCATGAATTATAACTCATTAATTAGAAAAATTGTTATTTTTGATGAAATCTAATCGAGAAAAAAATTTACATATGGTGATATTGATGCCGTGAAAACTTTCGACATATCGAAAATACTGTTTTTCAAGAAAACTGTTTTATTATTTTGATGGCATTTTTTCAAGTCATTTTTTAAGATTTTTAGAGCAACAACACATCCGGACCTTTGCGATAGCATATTAAATTATTTTCGTCGCTAACAAAATGAATGTAAGTTGTTTTCCGCTGGGAACGAGAATATCTCAAATAATGTTCACAAGTTTGATTTAGCACCTTGTAAGTTATTAATTTGAAGTTGATAATTTTTCCTTGTTGGGGGCCTGGGGGCCAGGGGTTGGCCACTCCTGCCATAAAGTGTGAAAGAGGGTCGGGAGAGAGGGAGAGATCTCGAATTTATTATGGGAAGAGGTTTAGTTAGATAAATAATAATAATGAAGTTAATATATAATCACTTTTTTTATCCATTAATTACTAATATTTATAATTGATAGTTAATCTTATGGATGGATTGGGGGATCGAAAATCCCCTCCCCATGTATGAACTAATGATCAAGATCATCTTTCTGCCATGCCTCCAAGTGTCTAGCCAACACGATGACCTCTACAGGATTGTTATGAAATTCATGAGATACCTCATTTATTATTATTTTAAAATATTTTTTGTGCACAACTTTTTTTAAATTTAATCAAAGAAAGAAATACTATTTTATACACACACACACACACACACACGTATTTGCGGTTTTTTTTCCTTTATTGGAATTTTTTTTTTTCAACACTCAGAAATCCTCATTCATGTGTTTTGTTTGCAAAATTTGAGTTGCGCATATTCAGAATGGCTCGCTAATGACATTACTGTCATCACTAGAGCCGTGGCAGCCCCCAAGAGAGAAACAGTCCTCTTTGGTTGGATTAACCTTTTGCCACAATGTGCACTAAAGGATACAACTACTTCTACAGAGCCAACTGAAAAGACTACAAAAGACATTGTCACGTTAGCGAAACAGGTGGCTGGAGAAGGGTTCTATGATATGGATATAGAGGAAGTCGAACAGATTTAAATTAATAACAATTCAGAGGTGTTGACCGAGGAGGAATTAATTCAGGTTGACTGCTCCTGAAACTGAAGCGGTACGAGATGAAGATCAAGATAAAGAAGTAGAAGACAGGGTCACCATGAATAACATAGGCTTCGCACGTTCAAATCAGCAAAGGATTGTTTTCATGGCATAGATCCCCATATGGTACGCTCTTCACATTTAGAAAAATTGGTAGAGGAAGCCTTGTCATCATATTACAACATACTTGATGATATGAAGAAGACACGACAAACAGAAATCACAATGTTCTTTCAGAAAACATTGCCAACAATCGCTGCACCCTCTTTTACATTTCGTTCTATCCTCTGCGTCACCCTGCTCTTTCCCATAATGTTGAATAAACGAGATATACAAGAAAACTATGGTTTCGGTTATTCGCGGATTTCCCGTATTCGCGGTCGCCATCGGAAAGTAACCCCCGCAAATACGGGGGGCCGACTGTATATATATATATATATATATCAACTGTCATTATAAATTATAATGGCATCTTTTTTTTTTTTTGTGAAAATCATTTATAGCATAAACGTAAAAATCATAATGCATTCATTTGTCACGTATAAGCATTTGTTCTATCGAAATTTTTTCTACGCACATAGGTATACAAAATATAGCTTTTTAATTCATTTAACCCCTAACGATCTCAACTAATTCGTTATTGCACATTGTCACTCCTCTTTCCGATTTATTTGCAACCGGGTAACATTGCACCACTTACTTATTACTTATCACTCATCATAACGTTTCATTATAGATCGAAAAGTAATTGAAAGTGAAAAAAGTTCAGTTCCAACATGTGCCACTAGAGGGTGTAATCGGAAATTTAGCGCACATGCAAATTTTTTTTAAGCATATGATCTATGTGAAAAGTATCTTACTTTCTGAAAGAAGAAAAAAAAACTCATTAAAGGGAGAAATATAGTTATATATTTCTGAAATAGACTGTGTATAACAATATATTATTCACAGCATAATCGTTGGAAAATGAACCTGCTGCATTTATGACGACATCGTAAATTACACAAAAATATGTCTCTCGGTATATATTATTTACTCGGTAATAATATATATATTATTACCGAGGTCAACTTTTTCAAGACCGTTTTAAGTACGAGGAAATATACATGAGATCATTTCAAGTATGATTAGGGTTTAGTGACTATTTAAAAGGGAAGAAAAATGCAGAGAAATATATATTAGAATCATAAATACGAGGCATTGTCAATTCTCGCAAAAACTGTCGACAAAACCGCCAATAGCGTATAAATATCCCTAAGTTGGGGAAAAAGCGCTACACCAAGTACTACGTGATTTGAAATGTATTTCAAGAGGCGGGGTGGGGGTGAATGGTATGACAAATAGTGAGGTAAATATAGGCATTCATTATAATATAACTTATAAATTATGAAAATTATTGATGTTATAGGTGAGGTTTCGTTATAATCGAGTTTGACTGTAATTGTCGAATTCGGGAGGATTGGCTGGGGTCGATGCTAACACAATCAAGCATACAACATTTGTTGTTGTTGGATGTCGACACTTCTCGAACACATGGCAGGCATTCTTAAAAAACGATTTTGACCATGGTGCGCAACACATGCACGGCACATTTCCGAGCAGTACCAATCTGTTAGAAGTTCCTCAGAGAAATGATTGCTAGGTGCATGTGCATTTTAGTTTAATAATGTGAACGCCGAAACATAAATTCCAAGTAGGCCTACATGCTTAGTTTAGCTGAATTTAAACGTGCTAAAATTGTGTTAAATGCCTTTTACGAACTGAAATGTGAAGTCTCTCACGTGATTCGAAATAACAGTTGGTTCAATCAGCTACTGTGCGGTCGTGCAGACACCGTGCCGGGCTCGCAGCGCGAGGATCCACTGAGTATTATATAGAGATTTCACTGTATAAGTAATCATGTATGTGGTTCTCTCATTATGAGCAGTTACTGTACTTTTGGATAGCTTTAGCTCGGATCCCCCCCATACTTTGACAACAAATGCAAGTTTTTCTCCCGTCCAAGGCATCGTTGATTTTTCGTCGACTTTACAGTGGCTGGTGAGACGTTTAATAAAAAAAACATTGGTGTTAGTGAATATAAAGGTCCAATTTTAATTTTGTAATATGGAAAAACCAACTCATACTCACAGCCTAACAAAAATATTAAATGTAGAGACATACGATTTTTTTTCACAATAACTACTGTAGAAGAAACTTCCAGTTACGAGTTTAATTCACTCCTAATAATTCCTCGTATCTCGAAGTATATTTTCCAATAAAAATGATAGATATATTTTTAATTAGGGTTAGGCCTACATATTGGAATCTATTTCTAGCCATGTGGTGTTAACATTCTATACTCGTAACAAGAAATATGCTTGCACAGAGTGCTCAAATAGTTCGCAACATCAGATTTCTGCAGATTCCGACAGAGATCGTGGAGAAACTTTACTGTAATATGAAATATATGGTGGACAGGGGAATCTTGATGACTTAATATAGCAAAATTAATACATTGTGCTTCAGAAAACATGGGAAGAACTTTAAGTGGTGATAGTACGCTCAAAAACAAACAATTGTCAGCAAAGAATGCATGGTCTAACATGAAACGCAAACTCGCTAACACTTTTCGAAACGGCCGCTCCGCAAACGTTAAAACGGCATTCCCGTTGAGATATATCGGGAGAAAAAGAACACCATGTATGCAAGTGTAACGTGGCGAAGAAGAAGAAACCGTATGCAAATCTGCGTCACAGTGCATCCGACCGGGAAGTAAGAGAGGATCCCGTTTCGCACAGCTGCCGATGCAAGCGCGCAAATGTTTTCGTATCGAGCAACCACCTGTGGGAGGGGGGGGGGAACGCTCACCGTACATTCGCGCTGCCTCTGTGGTACTTCCGTTTGCAGCTCCGTAAATCAAATGTATGCCTACTTTTTCAGTATTACTGAAGTGTGCCATTATCCCGTACGTTACAACTGTTAGAACAGTTGCATGCTGGAATAACTTCAGTGGGCTCGCGTCCGTGCCTTTTATTGACTGTGACGTAGCTTTGCACACGGCTTCTTGTTCTTCCCCAGGTTACATTTGCATGCACGGTATTCTTTCTCTCCCGATGAATTTCAACAGGAATGCCGTTATAACGTTTGCGGAGCGGCCGTTTCGAAACGCACTAGCGCGTTTGAGTTTCATGTAAGACCATGCATTCTTTGATATTTGTATTGGTGCGTTCCATCACCTGTTAAAGTTTTTCCCCCATCTTTTCTGAATCACTCTACATAGTGTCATGATCTTAATAGATAATCATATTTATTATGCATCCTCCCAATTTTAGTATAAAGTTCCACTTTTAGATTCCAATATATTCCAATAGAGTGTCAATTTTAAAATTCCAATTTTGGTATAAAAAGCTACCGGCCTACAACGGCACAAATAATATGTCATTACACTTCACTCATAATTCGAAAAGTAGATGGCAGCACTATAATAAACATTACACAGAAACAACCTCTACGTTAGGTTCGCAACACCACACACGCACATTTTAACACATACCCATTTGTTTGAAATTCCATAGAGGAATATGGACGAGGTGCTTTGTTATTAGTAGTAGATAATAATATTTGTAATTTAATCTATGATACTATTACTCGGAGAACACCCATGTTGCACCACCAAAACGCTCGTCTCTACTGTCTTTTTTGGAATCTATAGAAACATTACGATGTGCTTCAACTTCTCTTCAAGGACAAATCGATTTCATACTGTAAAAGCATTTATACTTACAGCCTTCACAAACATTTTTTATATATTTGAATTTGTAAACGATGCATCAATATTACTAGTTTGTTACGACTATTTTCATCGTAAATGGAAAATAAAAATCTGTTTAAATATATTTTCTTTTATATTGGGTTACTGCACTGGTACTGCCATCTGGCTTCTATATTTTGAAGTGAAAATTATAAATGCTTGAAATTTGCATGTTATGTAAGTATGGTGTCGATCCGGTGCTTCTACCAGGACGCGAGAAATTTCAACTAATTCATATAGCTTCTATTTGTCAGTCCGCAAATTATTTTTGCTATTTATTTTATCTTTTGCCGTTGCTAAATCTATTTCTCCCATTTATTTATCTTTCATCGTCCTCAAGTTTTATTTCTCCTACTCATTTATTTTTTGCCTGTCTGCAAATTATTTTTCCCCATTTATTCATTTTTCGCCGGTCTGCCACTTATTTCTTCTATTTATGGTATTTATATTTTGCCGGTCCGAAAATCAGTTCCGCTTTTTATTTATATTTCGTCAGTGCTCGATTATTTTTCCAAGCTTTTTATCTTTTGCCGGTCCTCAAACTACTTTCCCGTATTTTTGTTTTTGCCAATCTGCAAACTATTTTTTACATTTATTTATCTTTTGCCGGTTCACAAATTATTTTTACCATTCATTCATCGTTTACTCTTTCGCCTACTCATTAGTTGCGCCTATCCTGAAATTATTTGTATTTCTCTCATTTTTTGCAGACCCCCCAAATTATTTCTAAGATTAATTTATATTTTGGCGGTCGCAAATTTCTACTCTTTATTTATCTTTTGCTGGCCCTCAAGTTATTTCCCTACTCATTTATTTTTTGCGTGCCTGCAAAATATTTTTTTCCATTTACTGATTTTTTTTCCGGTACGCCAATTCTTTTTCCTATTGAAGGTATTTATTTCTCACTGGTCTGACAATTAGTTATGCTTTTTACCAGTGCCCGATCGATTTCTCAAGCTTATTTATTACTTTTTGGTGGTCCTTAAAGTATTTCTTCCACTCATTTACATTTTGTCTTTCCTTAAATAATTCCTACCCCTAATTTATTTTTTGCCGGTCTCACCAATTATTTGTATTATTTACGGTGTTTATTTTTTTGCCCCGGATCACAAATTATTTTTCCTATTTATTCACTTTTTTGCCGCTCCGTGAGTTTTTTTTTCTAGTATTTATTTGTCTTGAGTCCCCCCCCCCCCCGGTCCAGAAATTATTTTTCCCATTTATTCACTTTTGCAGTGTGCTAATTATTTTTCCTATTAATTAATTGTTTTTCCTGTCCGCCAATTACGTTTCATATTTAGGGTATTTTATTTTCATTTTTTATTTTTTGTCGTTCCACAAATTATTTCTATAAGTTATTTATTTTTTTTGCCATATTGATATAAATTAATTTCTTCCCCAATTTATATATCTTTTACCATCCTCAAATTATTTCTACCACACATTTGTTTTTTGCAGTCTGCAAATTATTTTCCACATTTATTTTTTGCCTATACAAAAATTAGTTCTGCTTTTTAGTTATCTTTCTCCTAGTTTATTATCTGTTGCCGGTCGTCAAATTATTTCTCATTTCCCCCTTTTTTTTTGGCTTTCTGCAAATTATTTTTCTCATTAATTTATCTTTCGCCGGTCCAAATTATTTCTCCCATTTATTTTCATTTCGCCGGTACGTAAGTTATTTCTCCTATTTATTTATTTTTTGCGGTCCCGAAAATTATTTTCCCAATTTATTTATTTGTCGTTCCACAAATTATTTACTCTAATTTTCATCGATCCGTAAATCATTCACCTTTTGTCGATTCTCAGTCTATTTCTCTCTCTGTTTTTTGCCAGTCTGCAAATCATTTCTCCTTTTTTTTCCTTTTTTCTTATGATCTTTGAATTATTTCCCCTATTTACCCTGGTCTGTGAAAATGCTCAACTTTTCACACCGGTGTAGAAAAATCCGTTTAGTATCGGTGAGTCAATCAGATTTTTTTATGTCCAAGCGTTAATACATGATTCATATTATTTTAGAAGTCATTTCAGTCACTTCTATTTTTTTTATCCGAAGTAATACACGGAATTGTTTGAGTTAGAAATAATAATTTGTCTACGGCCGGGATTAAACTATAAAAGTTTTGTAAAAGCGTTTTTATAAAACTTGAAAATACAACCAATAAGCTGATCGATTACATTTGGACAAATGAAACCAATCAGTTTATTGGTTGCATTTTTCAAGTTTTAAAAAAGCACTTTCACGGAACTTTTATAGTGTAATCCCGGCCTACACAATGACAAAATGCGCATTAATAAATATATTTACATAATTAATGAAATAACGCTTTATTGTGGAACTAAAAAGCCCAATTTCGAGTAGATACTCACATCCTGAATTTCATAAGATTAAAAAATACCTATTACGTTTTCGTCTCTAAAAAAATCTCACCATTAATAATGATTAGGCTATATGATATACAGGCTGTCTCAAATTATTTGTACCGCGAATATCTATCAGAATATCTATCTCTGCAACCTGGTTGACTTTAGAAACATACTTTGACTAACAAATAGTTTTCACATGACGTCCGGTTACTGAAAATGTCTTAAATTTTCCAAGGGGTCAATATAAATAATAAAATAGGTAATTAACATTTTATGTTGACCTTGTGTGCTAAAACTTCCAATTAGTGAAATGTAAATGCGGCTCTGAGAAGTCACTTACAAAGCACTGCATATTTTTAAATGCAATATTAACGGAGACATAATAGCGCTCATTACTTTCATTAAAAAAAAGTAATAATGCTAATATTATCATGCTCTTTAACTTCAATCTCTTGGATCAGCCGATTGAACAGCTAGTACAAACATTGGAAATAGACCGAACACGACAAAAGTCAGACCGAACATATCAGAAGACTGACGTTTAAAATTACAAACTTCCCCGTACAGTCACAAAATGTTTATTTTGCCTCGATAAAAAAAACAAAGCAGTAGAGAGAAAGAGAGAGGAGAATAGTGAGATAGAAGCTGAGAAACTCTCTCTCGTGTCTACAAAAACTCAGAAATTTTTTGATGATCTAATATTTACACGAGTTGATAAATGCAAAATTGATCAATCAGAATACATAATCAAATTTACTAAAACAATCACAAAATTATGAATGTATTAAAAAGATTGAAATGTGTGCTTACGCCCTAAGAAAAAAAAACCATAAGAAATCAAAAAAAATTAAATTTCTCTTCCTTTAAGTAAAGCAAAATACAATGATTTAAATCAATCGCACATCAGTGCACCTAAAATCACTACTCAGTCGTTTTTGAATGTTCATAAAAATCGAAGAAAGTGTCGTACGAGTGAGCGGTTCAGCTGCGGATCTAGGGCGATGTGTGTTGGGAGGGGCGATTTATCGTTCAGGTTCGTTGAATCGCCCGTATTTCACGGGACATAAAATTTTCCATCATTTTTAGTTCTTTGGAGGAATGATCCCCCCCCCCCCTCGGATCCGGGCATGAGCCGAAACAGCTTTACTTCAGCTGCTAATAAAGCCTAAGCAAATATTTTCAGCTACGAATGGATCCGAGGCAGACACCATCAATAGTGAATAAAGCGAAAACCATTTCCATAAAACCAATAAAGCCATTTCCAGCTGCAAATGAAGCCGACGCACATTATCTCCAGCTCCGAATGTAGCTGGGGTAGACATATCCAGCTTGGAATTGAGTAGGGGCTGACATCATCAGCTGTGAATGAAGCCGAGGCTGACACCATCACCTGCGAATGTAGTGAAGGGCACAATTAGGCTCGTTAAATCGTCCCGTATTTTACTGGGCAGAAATTTTTTCCTTCATTTTTTTGGCTCTTGGGAAGAGGGGGGGCGATCGCCTCATTGCCCCCTCTGGATCCGCGCATGGTGCGGTTTATATCATAATTAATGTCATGAATTTGGATTTTATTCTACAACAAAAACCTGGTTCGAAATTCCACCAATAGATTGTGCTGGTTCTGTAATGTTGTTATTCGGTTGTCATTTCAAGCCGTATATCTTCCAAACTGTCGTAAAGCTGGTTCCGCTGATTTTCGCCCGTCAGGTAGAATAATTTCATCGCTCAGTGACAAATATTCTCATCTCAGCAATACTCAATATACTTCTAAAAGACTGCGAACATAAACTGGAGCGAAACATTCAATTTGCAAAGTTCATATCTACGTTTCTCGTGGAGAAGAACCGCCATGAGGCAAAATTTGGAACTATTATTTGTTTTCATTGTAAAAAAATTCGGGAAATACATATGCAAACGACTACTTATGCGATTTTCATGAATTGTTAAATACCCAAGGGGCTTTTGGTTCACACTGTATAGATCTATATTCTACTTCATATACCCAAGGCCTTGGGCTGGCCATGCTGGAAAAAATATATACCCAAGCGTCATTTGTAAATTTAATAAGTTACCCTAAATGTATCACTTCCGGGGGACGATATTATGC
Organism: Pholcus phalangioides; assembly: GCF_987345545.1. Lineage (NCBI taxonomy): Eukaryota > Metazoa > Arthropoda > Arachnida > Araneae > Pholcidae > Pholcus > Pholcus phalangioides. Next base: position 88,010,235 of record NW_028301608.1, on the reverse strand, counting down.
AGTACAAAATTATATTTATAACACACAGTATTACTCATTTCTCCCAAATTAATTTGGGAGTAATGAGTAGTCACAGGTACTTATATAAAAATGACAAGTTTATTCCATTTTTATCAAATTCACCAATTGTACTTGGGCAACATTCATAATCACGAGACGGCTCTTCTTCTTCACAGGGCCGGAATGCGTAAATCAGTGAAAGAAAATTTATATTCGTCTTTAAACATGTAAAAGCATTTATGTATTCATTCTCTCTAATGATTATACTATAAAAGTAGAACCAAATGAATGAACAAATAAATTTTTAATTTGACTAAAGCTATTGATGGAGAGATCGTAACTTACCACCTGAGATTGTGAGCACATCTTATTTACTTTTCGCAAAAACGAAATTATGTACCACTAAAACACAATATTTTATTGTCACGATCACGATATTTTATCCATAGTCGTCCCTCGTTATTCGCGGGGTTGCGTTTCCGGGAATCACCGTGAATAAGGAAAATTAACGCGAACAGTAAACTTTTGGTTCTTGGGCATATCTGCCTTACTTTCATATCTTTTAGTTTATACCTGCTTTCTGTGGCAGAAATAGAAAGGGATGTGCAGTGATTCCCGGCAATATTTTCCTGCTCAAACATTATAATGTTTGCTCAGGAAAGCAAACAGTTGTTAGATTTTTCTTCTTAATTTCAGTAATTTGTATCGTCAGTAAATTTGTTAGATTATGGTTAGAAGGCTTCCTCGACCAGTAACGGCATCGATGGAATTCATACATGACTTTAAGACGTTTCTTGCATTTGCATTCTCCTCGATTGCTCACACAATTATTATTGAGTAATGTACGTGACCTCCATAATTAAAATACCCTATTTTAAAGTAATCTACAGGTGAAACCAGTCATCAGAAAATTATGAAATTTTGTGGAGGACTTCATGAAGTGATGGGAATTTGTTTCTTGGAGAAAAATTAGTTTCAAATAACTTTAAATAAATTTGAGTCACTGAAATCTCAAACTTTTGCTTCATTTCATGAACTGAGAAAAATTACAAAAAAAATAAGTATGAGATAATTAAATCTTTATTTAGGATCAAGAACATTTGTAAAAAATTGGTAATAAACCAATTGTTAAATAGCACTCTTAATGATTTTCCTATTGGAACAAAGTTTCTCACCATGTTAAAGAGGTACGACACACCCTTAAGTCCTTTTTTCTTCTCGGACTATTGATGCTGTAATAACGGGGAACCACGCAGCAATCAGGCTAACCATTGTATTTCAAATTTCTCACTCATGTTCTTCACTTTCAGAAATATTTAAATAACAATCTTATAGAAACATTTCCAGAAGCACGAGAAAAACCTTTTAGGAGGGGGGTTTATAAAACATTTATTTAACACGCATAATTTATATGTTGTTTCGATACGAGAAATTACGCTACAGCAGTGTAAGAATGTTTTTCATAAAACTGGGAAAAAAGACCGCGAATACGAAAACAGCAAATACCGAGGGCCGACTGTAGATAAGATTTAAATAGAGACACACAATGAGTTAAAATTACTTTTACAATACAAAGAAAATGGCACGTCATTTTACAGCCCGAAATCCTTCAAATACAACATCGTTAAGTTTTACGATGTAAGATTTTACATCGTTAAGATTTTACTAATACGTTTACAACTTGCATGCTCAACCCATGGCCCGCGAGTCAAATGTGGGCCTCGGAGTCATGATGTGGGGCTTGACCTCAAACGTAATTTTGCTAAAAATAAACTAAGGCGCATTTTACCAGATCGCTTGGATGGCCCGCAGCAAATTTACAGATCACTCAAGGGGCACGCGACACATTTCCAGATAAATCCAGTGACTAGCGGCAGAGTTACAAAGCACTCCAGCGGTCTGTGGCCCATTTTCAGATGAATAACTTACCTCGGCCCGAATGGCATTTGCGTACGGGGGGTTCCCCGGAAGGAGCATTTTTCCAGATAACTTAAACGACCGGAGGCACAATTCAAGATCACTGAAGTGACCCGCGGCACCTCCTCAGATAATTTGGGTAACCCACGGCATATTTACGTAGACCCCCGAGGCACAATTCTAGAGCATTTAAAAGTAACCCTCGACACATTTTTAGATCACTTAAGTAAACCGCGATGTTTTTACAGATCAATCAAGCGACCGGAAACTCGTTTTCAAACCAATGAAGTGGCGCGCATTCTCTATTGTCTAAAATGTCGAGCACCCTTGGTTTAACGGAAAATGTGAAACGTATGTAAAAAATAAACCCCAAAAATATATTTACAAGCATGGGAATTCGAACAAACCCTCTATGGTTCAATGTACACTCATGTCCAAAAGTTAGGCGTAATGCACAACCACCATTCTGGACTGTACGTTCCGAGGCGTACGCAGGATCGAATTTTCGGAGGGGGGGGGGGACACACAAGATTTGCAGGGGAAAGCACGTGAATGTCATCTAAATAAATTTTGAGTAGCGAATCTTCTAAAAGCATTTTGAATTTACAGAAATTGATTTAGATGATGTGCAAAGGCGTTTTTTTCTCGATATTTTAATTTTTTTTCAATTATTCAAAAACGTTTTCAATTTCTGATGGTTTTGTGGGAGACCACGTGCCCCTCCTCCTTCTTCTACCCCCCCCCTCTTTGCGTACCCCTATGACCACGCCTCCATCGATTCTGACTGGCAAACCACCAAATACAGTATACACCAGTGTTTTCTAAAGTGAGCAATATAGCCCTATGTGGGAAGATAATAGTTACGGATACAATGTGGGATGAAACTCGGGAGTGGGGGGGGGGGCGATAAGAGAAAAAAATTTCTGGAGGGGGGTGAGGAGGAGATGAAAAAAAAAGTTTTAAAAACTGTCAAATGATCTATACAACATATATATGTACTGTATTTCGCTTCCCCCCCCCCCCCCGTCAGAATCGGTGGAGACGTGATCATAGAGGTACGCAAAGTGGGGGTGGAGGGGGCGCTCTCCCACAAAAACATCAGAAATTGAAAACATTTTTGAATAATTTACAAATTTTAAAATATCAAAGGAAAACGCTTTTGCACGTCATCTTAATCAATTTCTGTAAATTTAAAATGCGTTTAGAAGATTAGTAACTCAAAATTTATTTAGAGGACATTCATGTGCTTTCCCCTACAAATCTTGTGTATGTCCCCCTCCGAAAATTTGATCCTGCGTACGCTTCGGAACGTACAGTCCAGAGTGGTGCTTTGTGATTGTTCTCTAATCAAAGTTTTTTCCTTGCCGGTGTCATTTTTTAAGAGCTATCCTGAAAATTTACGTGTAACGTAACCCTTTCAGATCCTGGTGTCACAAAAATGTGTGCGTTGCTTTTACTCACTATAGAATTTCTCCTTTTGACCGCAAGGAGTTAAGACCCGACTTAAATGATTCTGTAAGTTTTGAGATAGAAATATGGGAAATATGATTCGGAGGCTTTCAACAGAGGGCAGCACTTAAAGTTGAACTTTCAGGGTTTTCTTTCAAGATGATTGAAAGGAGAAAGTGCCTCAGGGAAAAATGACCTGGGTATATTTTACCCTTCTTAATTTTTTTTACCATAGTATCGATGGGGGCGGGGGTTCCATGTTTACTGACTTTTGATGATAAGGGGGGAAAGGAGGGGTTTGAATAATGCTTATGTCATCAATCACTCTTTATAAAAATATGAGATATTCTTAATGGCATCTTACTGGGCCAAAAACAATAAGAACCTTTCGTTAGTTTGTGGGCACCTGAATTATCATTCTTCCTATTGGTAAGTGTTTTATAGAACCATTTTAGTGATCTCTAAATACCCCCCGCTGATCCTTAAAGTGATCCGGAAATGTGTCCAGGCCGCTCAATCGTTTTAGAAATGAGTAGCGGGCCACCTAAAGTGCTCTGGAACTGTGCAGCACGTCACTCAAATGATCTGTAATTATAGCGTTGATCACTTAAATAATCCAAGAATGTCCCGCGGGTAACTTGAATGATATAGAACTGCACTGCGGGCAGCTTAAGTGCTCCAAAACTGAGCCACATAGCACATAAAGGATCTCTAAATGTGCCACAGAGACCGTTCAAGTTTTCTATAACTGTGCCGTGGGTCACTCAAGTTATCTGTAAATTTGCCACATCAGATACCCCCGTGAACCACATTTGGCCCGCGAGCCATAATTTTAGCATATATGGCTTAGAGGGTGGGTCGTAATGAATCTCTCAAAGAGAAATTTCTTATTCTTAGCCTTAAAATAGCATTGAAATTAACAAAAATTGATTATAAATAACAATGTAAAGGTATTTTGTTCCGAAATTTTAATTTGTTTTCAAATATGTTTTGCATCAAAATTTTGTTATTTTATAATCGGGGTGGGAGCAAAGCGGGGCTTGTGCCACCCCATCCCCGCGCGTACGTATCTGATCCCAATATGCGTTAGGAGTTGGGGGGGAGTGCTGACAAAAATTTTCTGACAAGGGGGGAGGGATCCGTTTTCCTGACGGGGGGGGGGGGGAACAAAAATGACTTAAAATCTTCTGACGTAATACTTGATCGACCCCTTATAACTTATTGAAAAGTACACTCTTATTAATTAAATTGCTTTATTGATATGTATAGTTCTAATAAAAGGATGCTAAAAGTACCAATTTACATCCGTTTCTTGTGAAAAAAGAAAAAAAAAACTTCAAGTCGTTTTTCTGGGGGTGGACCATAGAGGATTAAAACAATTTTCTTGATATAACAATACCATTATTTATTCATTCACATAAAACGGAAATGAAAATATTGAGTAATTAAACGCTTACATTCTGAAAAACAAAATAAATTTCGTAAGTATTTACTAATTTCTAGATATGTAGTGGACAGTATATATCGTCTAAACGCGTGGGTCCACCCGGACATTGCCCGGGGGCCTCAAGTGCAGAAACGGCCTCATGAACACATGAGAACTGGTCAAATATATATATATGAGTACAAATAAGTATAGAATAACATCTGGTCACAGGTATTTCTAGCCAGGTAGGGATGGGCAGAAAAATCAGTTTGCCCGATGGACTGTGGTGCTGTTAAGACTGCCCTGGTAGTGGAAATATTCATACGTTATGCATAAAATATTAACATAAAAACGAAAAACCAAAGCATCATATGTAGAAGGTTCTCGAACATTTGAATATCACTTCTCCAACGAAGCAGTCAAAACGTATCGTATTCAGTTATGTACTTCCATATTAATCACCGTACATGTAATTGATAATCATTCCTCTGAGGCATTTCTAACGAACTGGTGCATGTCATTTTCTGAAATCTTGAAAGAAAAAAAAAAAAAAAGAGTTGAATTTGTAAGAAAACCTAAGAAATTAGACATGTGTGGTAAAACAAACGGAAAGGAATCTAATTCGGATCAAACCCAAAGAACCTACAAGTGACACACTAAAAATGCTAAAGCAAGACCTTAATGCTACGCAGTTACATAACAGAATCAAGGATCATTGGACAACTAAAAGCGAAGCAGTATTATAGAAACAAAAGCAAAAGAAGAAAACAATTAATGAACTCTTAGGGGAACTCTTAAAGAAAAATATAAAACAGAAAAACTTGGGGGACTTAGGGGTACAGAGCCAAAAATCATAATTTTTCTTGTTAGCAAAGATATTTTAGAGGATTAACTATTGAGACAGTATAGGAGAAGAAAAAATGTCCGAAGTAAAAGTAATATCTAAATATGCTACAACAAAAGAAGTTAACTGGAAAATTCAAGTTGGTCCTGAGATTTTTGAAGAGCTCATGGGTAGGAAAACTATCTACTGCGGTTGGCATAGATACCGACTAAACGAGTGCATTACACCAGTGGTTCTCAACCTGGGGCCATATGGCCTCCTTGCGGTGCTGGGATATTCCAGGGGGGCCACGGGAGAAAACCAGAAGAAAGCTGATCCACGACAGGTGGTGAAGGGAGTCATAGAGAGCTGTGAAGAGGAAAGCTTTAAAAGTGAAACATTGCTGAAAAATATTACTACTTTCAGAATTCATAAGATCCGTCCATAGAACCAGGGGCATCTTAACACTTGGGTTTGCCCCCGGGTCTTCCTATCTATAATGGAGGGAGGGGACTGTACTATATGGGATCTGGTACTATGATTTTCATATGTAAGCTGTTACTTCCAGCTAAGTATGGAGGACCGACAGAGCAACGGTTGATGTGTTGGGAGGGTCGATTCATCGTGTATGTTCGTTCGTTGGATCGTCCTGTATTTTACACAGACTGTTTTTTACAATATAATTTGACTCCTGGGAGAGATGATAATCCACCATTTGAATCTGTGCCTAGCCAGGATTCCAGAGATTGATCTGATTTAATAAAATATCATTCATAATAAAAAAGTAGAAAGTATCTCACTCTTGCATGAGGGTAGAGGGGACCCAGATAGGACAGGGAGGCCACGAGAAAAAAATCTGATCCATAGGGGGGGCCAAGAGCTGAAAAAGGTTAAGAAACACTGCATTACACTACTACAGCGTTTCGGTGTTGATGGTATGGACACCTAGCCAAAGTGTGCAAGAGGGAGAGTCGATTCAAGGATTGCGGTGAATCGGGGAATAAAATGGCTGAATGCGACAAAGACACTAAGTGTTTGAACTGCTCGGACTAGAGCAGAGTTGACTAGTTCGGACACAAAACATTTGAGCACAAACGGAGCTGTTCAATTTTTCAAAAAGAGATCAAAAATAAAACAAAATAGCAACGAATTATGAGTATTAAAACTGATTTATTGACACTGAGTGTAATATACTATATTACATCAGGTGTGCATATTTCTATAGATTTGTAAATTGTAAAAACCGACATGTAGGGATGATTACGTCGTAAATATTGTAAATAAGTTTTTGATCTTTTGTTTTTTTGAACTACGTATATAAGAACATGCAAAGCTCTGATAAATTTAATAGAATTACAGTCGCGGGGTTTAGTGGGCAACCACGAGACAGTGATTGCACAATTTTGACTGTATCATACCGGTATTGTACACCCACGCTAAGTTGGCCTCTGGCAACATCATGAAATGTCACGGTGGGCAATTACATTTATCTTCTTTCGGTAAAAAGGTTGCAGGGAAAAGGAGCAAGTGGGTATTTTCCGTTTACGTCTTTTCTAAGTATTTCAGCATTTTTTCCCCTCCTTGGAAAATGAACGCTCCCTTCGCGCGTCAAGGTCAGAGGCCTACTCAGTATGGGCATACAATACTAGTGGTAGCTGATTGAGTTGAAATGCCAGCAGTGTTTCACCTCTCGACCTGCGCGGGATTTTGCGGACGCCAGCTCAGTAAAGTTATTCCAGTTTTAACGTTTTTTTTTACGTTCTAACATTTGTAACGTAATGACGCACATTAGGAATACTGAGTCCGCACCTTTTATTCACTGTGACGCAGATTTGCATACGGTTTCTTCTTCTTCCCCAGGTTACATTTACACGCATGCGTGGTGTTCTTTTTCTCCTGTTCTTTCTGATAAATTTCAACAGGAATGCCGTTTTAACGTTTGCGGAGCGGCCGTTTCGAAACGCGCCAGCGCGTTTGCGTTTCATGCTAGGCCACGCATTCTTTGATGGCAATTGTTTATATTGGTGTGTACTATCACCTCTTAAAGTTTTCCCATCTTTTCTGAATATCCCTGCACAAGGGATGTTACAGGGCTAAGAAAAATATGTTACTTCGAAGTATCGTCGGCAGATTAATAATTATAGTGCAGTAAAACTCTTCTTTTGCGAACATGGCGGGTCAAAAAAATTCGTGCGTAAATTAGGTGGTGACATACAAAGAAGGGGGTATATAACTGTATAATAAAAATTAATTTATCGAACGTAAATACCTTTCAACTAAGTGTGTATATCCAATGTATATATCAACTAGGGAATAAGGTAATCGCCTATTTCGAGAGAGCAGTTAGAGGTTCAAAAAACGCGCTACGCTTCCTTATATCGCTGTAGCCACTTACAGCACACATTCGAGCCAGTCTCCCATTATGAAAAAGTCTCTCCGCAAAGAGCAAGTACACCTTCAACATGGTACCTATATAACATGAAAATTCAAACATTTACCATGTTCACCCTCAACATGTACGACAGCATCAGCAGTAGACGAAACAACCCCAACTCTGACAACAAAAATACGTTAAGGCCACACATACACTCGGAGCACACATGTTTTTCCATGTACTAATTCGTTAGAAATTGCCCGGAGGAATGTGTATGAGGTGCGTGTACGTTAAATAGTAGTAGCCCTTTACATCAAGGCCAAAGGCAATTTTACATCCAAAGCTTCAAAGCATCCAGCCTCACTATTTTTGCAATATATCAGTGGAAAAATTTACCCCGCTCAACTTCGTTAGTGCTGCAACGAATTGCTGACGTAAATTGGGATATGGCTGTACGGTTTTTTTAGTCGAGAAGCATATAAATGAAATGATGAATGGGCGGATGAATTTTAATTCTTTATACGAAAAATTAATGGTTGACACAAATATGAAGAAATAATATTAATATAATAATATAATATAAATAAAGACGCAAATATTTTGATATTATCAGAGGTTTGTATGATTTAAACCCTGATTGTGCAATACAAACTAAGCTACAAAAAGTATCTTACGCTCTGCAAGCAAAAAAAAAGAAGAAAACAGTGTCGTTAAAGAGATCTAATGTCTTATTCAGTATATCTTATTAAAATAGACTGTCTTTTCAACCGTAAAAATCACTACAAAATCAATTGGAATAATTGCATGTAACCCATCCCGATCCTGCTTAAAGCACAGGGTTTACGTGTGTGTATGTCTGTATTTGTCTATGCAATAAAACTGCCTTCCCAATTTAAATGTTAGTTAAAAAGAAAAAAAATGATGAGAAATTACAGGAAGTTAATTCTTGCGATGCCAATCTATATATAATTTTGGACGTTAAATTTAAACTGGTTTTAAGAGATAAATCTTTATGCACGAACCTTATGCGATGAAATTTCGTGGCGCCCTGGTCATTTTCTGCCCACGAGGGCCAATTAGAACGGGACCTACAATTCATTGCAAGATTCATTGAAAGACTGGTTATTTGTGGAGATGAAGATTACAAGGAAGAAAATTCATCACTGCCCCACGGGGACTCGAACCCCGGTCTGCAATCTTCATCTCCACAAATAACCAGTCTTTCAATGAATCTTGTATTGACACACACGCGCGCGCGCGCGACAAAATTGAAGGCTCTATTGGTCTCCGCAAAAGTATTGAAGTGGATGGATACATGAAGGTAGATATAAAATATATCTTTCAGAAATAACATCAACACTTAGCATAGTATTTACTATAGTGGGGGGGGGGCGGAGATTAATCCATCCTCGAGGATGGTCTGGACTTTGGAATACTGGAAAGTGTTTGCTGGAGGGGGGGGGGGTGTTTCTCGAGTCATTCTTCTCATTCAAACTTTCCTGATCCTCATTATAACTGCCACAATGGAAGTCACTAAACTTTCTGGTTCCCACCCAGATTTTTTTCCAGATTGCGAGCTCATGAATGCTTCCTCCCCCCCCCCTCTCCCCCAACAAGAAAGCAAGAAAATTGACTTGTCCCATCTCTTTTATTTTTCTCACTATGATACAAAGACACCTGTCATAGAGCGTGTGGCTGTCTAGGAAAATAGAAACTTTTTTTTTTGGAAAAAACCCGTTTTGATTATTTATATACTGTATCTGTATACTCAGTGTGTATTTACTGTGCTGAAAGAAAAGGGAAAAACACACTCTTTCTTTCCTCTCTCCTTCTGTTATCTAACTTTGAACAAAAGCTTACTCCAACCACTGGGCAATTGTTGAAATGGAATACATGTTTGACTGTAAAAACAATTATAACGCTTTTTCGGAAAGTTGATGTGCTATTTTTGTATGTTTTGAAGAATTATTATGAAATAATTCCGGTTTATGTTTTGTTTGTCCTCAAACATTGACACCTACACATGCAGTAGTTGCCTACGTTGGAGAATGATTGTCATATTCCGTCCGTAGATTTTTACACACCATCAAGTAGTGCATACTGAGTGATACTTCTGAACACATTTCTGAAAGTTATTACTAATGAATACTTACTATCTACAGTCAAAGATGAAAAAAAATTACTTAAGCAATCGGAAATTAATTTTTGGCACAAGAAAACTTTCGCTGCACTTTGGTGAGATAATTTGCAAATTTAGCGAATCTTTAATATTTAGATCATCTGCGAGATACGAGGACATTAAATCCGATTTGATGTTGTTAATTAGCAGAATTCCGTCAGTTTTAAAATGAGAACAATTCATCTCGTAATAATGAATTGAATACAATAATACTTACAGCCTGCCGATAATTGAGTTAAAAATTAACATTTATTTCATGTAAGTAATAATTTGCCTTAATTTTCCGCAATAGAAAAAGTCGCGGCTTCAAAACTTCATTTTTATCTCTTGCGGATGATTGAAAGCCTCATCCTATTTAATAACTCGTCTGCTTTTTCCCCCCTGAAATTATGATTTCTAAGGATTCATTTAGTTATTATCTGCATTTTCAAATGTATTTCACTTCAATTGTTCAAAAATTAAATTTTTCAGTCGAAGATATAATGAGTAATAGTCCTGAGAATGTATTATAAAATTTTCTTAAAGAAAGCTCGAGTTAGGCGGACGTACAACATTTAATTCGGAATAATTATATTCGGATTGATAACTAAATACAAGAAAAAATACTTCCATAGATCGAATTCTTCGTAAGACAGAAATTCAAATTTTGAACAGACCTAATGTAAGTCATTGAGATTATATAAAACTGGGACATTCAGCTAATTCCAATAAGCGTCTAGCTCAGAAATTTCCAAATAGTGTTCCGCTACACTTCAGGGAGCCACAAGATCAGCTGCGATTCGTTAGATGTGATGTGGTTCATCTTGAGGCGAAAAAATATCTCACTGAAAATACCACGTGCGGTGTGATGTTGGACTATTGGGGAGCTCAATGAATTATAGGACAGTGGTCTGGAGGTCAATGTTCTTTGCAAAATTTTCGTTCAGTATAAATTCACTGAGAAAATCAATTCAATACGTATAAATGATCTTGCCTCCAGATGAGGTTCAAAGACTCTGGGTAGGACAGGGGAGCCACCAGAAAAAAATATGGTTCAAAGGGGGCCACGGGCAAAAAAAGGTTCAGAAACCCTGGTCTATACCATCAATCCGACTGGGTCCGTCTCAAGAGTACAGTCGTGTGGAATATGTGATGGCTGGAGGACCTTTTTTCTCCTTTGATTGGTTGACCAAAAAGTACCGAACGTTCATGTTATCCCGGATGCTCACTCGCTGTTATTTGTATACAGGATGTTACAGCTATTATTTTTCATGTCACGGTATTTCACATTATGTTGAATAACCAATGAAATAATGACTGTCATAACCGTAGGTCGTACTTGAGAAAGATTCCAAATAAAACCGTCAAAAATAAAAAAGATATGATACTCACTTTTTGCTGCAATTTTTGTACTTTATAAATACAGGTTTTTATAAAAACGTCAGCGGGAATAACGAAAAAGGGGGGACAGCCAAAATTACGCGAATGCCCCGTAAAATACGGGTCATATATATACACCCCTATATTAAATATCAAGAAATATAGCGATAGCAATATCGTATGAGGCTCTTTGCATAGACGTCATAATCATAGACAGGCACAGGAGAACCCAATAGAAATCGATGTTAAAATTTCCGATTCTACTTTAGAAATACCGAAATTTACCTGGGTTTTTCGCACCATGAATAATTTTAAAAATTCAATTGAAGTTTCGATTTTGAAATATTTAGTTCACTTGGAGCTCCAAAGCGCAGAAAATTAAATATAAAATAATTAGCCAAACCTACTTGTGTGTTGCATGTCCATGCAATAACATTGATTTATACTTTTTAGTCATAGCTTCTGAAGTATGAAATAGATAGACAATATCCCCTTATTGCCTTTTAATATTCAATTGCATCAATTCATATAGTTCAAGTTTTTTTAAAAATTTAGAATGGCACACATAAATTACATTGAAACAATTCTGAAACAATTGAGGTAATTGAACAAGTAGATAGATATTTTGAACTTCAAAACAAAATGAAAAAGAATCGAAATATATTTAGGTCCCATTTATGGAAATAAAAAATCTATTTCATTTCTCATTTCTTGAATTTATTATTTAATTATTTATTAATTTGTTCTATCAATCTTTCACGAGCTTCTGAATAAGTCGCCATTTGGTTACCTGGGATACGGTATGTATGTCCCTCAAAGAAAGAGAGTAATATCACGTGATCCAAAAAGACTCGTATCTAGCCCGATAAATGATAAACTTGTGCACCCCTGATCTAGAATCTAGATCAGGCATCTTCAACGCGTTACTCGCGACCACCACTGTGCTCCCTGAAACACCCAGAGTGCTCGTATCCGATTTCGTGATCGCGAGCACTTGATCAACGCTCCAATTAAGCCCCTTGTATTAATTGCATTCAAGAATTAAAATCATCCTGATTCTTTATGCATTCGTATGCATCCAAACTTTCCGTAAGGGTGCTCTTCTTTAGACGATGAGTACAGGCAGTGCTCGGAACTAGAGAAAGGTTGAAGACCTCTGATCTAGATGGTGAGCAGTTTATACACTTTGATTTGATTTTCGTGAGTTGTTCACCGAAGGCAATGCCGCTCTTAGGGGGGATCCGCACTCACTTAGTGAAATTGGAGTAATATTTCAAGTGAATTGTTTGTAGAAAAAAAAATGTGTCTTCGCTTCAACTAAGAACGATGTGAAAATGGATACTGTATTAGGGAAACATTCGTCTTGCGAGGGGGGACTCCGCCGTGCAAATGTGAATAAATACATTTTTGTTTCTAGTAGTAGGCCAAAGGGACCAAGAGCCCGAATCAAATATGGGCTCCTAATTATCACGGGGGGGGGGGCGCAATTCTTATATTATTTCTTATATTAATTCTGATTTCTCATCGATTCTGGAATTATTTCTTTTATTCATTCTGAATTTTCATAAGCGCTGAAATTATTTTTCATCAACCCTAAATTTTCATGATTTCTTTCATTAGGTTCTAATTTTCATTAGTTTTCCCGTTATTTTGAAAGTTCGAAATTTTCTTCTATTCGTTTCGTTAATTCGAAAATTTTATTAATATTTGTGTTAATTTCAATTTAATTGTTTTCTTTATATATATATAATGCCAGCATAATTTTTCAGCACTGCTGTGTATTATGTAATAATGCATGAATTTTTGTACGAGGATTCCCTTTTCAGATTAAAATTACATGAAATTGCGGGCTCAAAATTGTCAAGAAGCCCCTGTCCCCCACTGTTATTCTGGCACCACTCTCGCTTCTAGTTGAGCCCCGCGACTAAAGAGGGCGGCCCTGACAAAATATATGTCAGAAAATGATTCCATTCATTGTTTAGTAGTGTAATATGACGCAATGCTGTTGTGTTTTCCATTTTCTTCAGTAGAGTGAAATTAGATCCAGAACGTTCTTCTCTAAAAAGAATACTTACTCCCTTAATAAAAATAATAATAATAATTTGAATAAACATTATTGAATACAGTGTAGAGAAGTATCACCATTATCAATGCGAGTGTTATATTGGGTGTGTATACAGCAATTGTTTGCGAAAAAGTGACCCTAAGACGGGGGAAGGGAACTGCAAAATGCTGCTAAGAGGTCCGTGGGATGTGCTCTACAGCAAAACAGAGAAAATTATAGAAAATCTATATCCCTCTTGCGAGCATGCGACTATGGATGCGACTAACTTAGAGATCCATAGTTACTACTGAGAAAGATCAAATGATCATCTAGTTCGTATTAATTGAATCACACTAGTATAAATTGCCTGTAATTTTATTTTTTTTTTTAGAATTTTTTTGAACACCAACCTATGTCCCGCTCTGGAGGGAAATTTGTGGGAAGTCATCCTAAAATGTGCTTTAAGATTAGGGAAACACAAACCTCAGCACCGAAAGGGTAAGTCTGGCACAGTAATAGTACGAACGCTATCGATGTGATTGAATGACATCGGCCTATGAAGCCATTACGATAAACGTAACGTCATTATATATAAAATGACTTTATTTTCTTTTTGACCACTGACAATCCTGTTCTTGAGCCTCATGATGACTTATTGCCATTGTCTTCCGGATTTCTTAGGCCAAAATTTCTCAACCTATAGTTCACGGACCATAGGTAGTCCGTGCGGATGAGACAGGAAGTCCGCTGGTAGACTTGAAAATTCTATTGTGATTAAGGGGTCTCGCGACCCCTGAAATCAACTTTTTTAAAAATTTCCTAAAAGAAATATTTCATTCAATTACAAATCAAATGCAAAAAACTTCGTATCCATCGGTTAAACCGATTCCTTCAAAATAAAAGAAAATTATGTAAAACCAATTATAGTGTAAATGTATGTGTTACTGCCAAAGCACGAAATTAGCCAGTTCGTCAAATGGCCAGTTTTGTTGAAAATTGACCCCTGCCAATGTCCAAATTTCCGGCTTTGGCCAGCCAGTTCGCGAAGTGGCTGATGAAATAAAATATTTTTAAAGCCATTTTTGAAAAATCAATGCTAAAGCCCGCCATTTCAGCCTCAACTGAACATGATTTTAGTTCATAGACGTGTCCATAAATGTGAATGAGATGATAATTATTGACGTTTAGAGAAGGGTGGGGGAGGGGGGAATATATACTCACAGGCTAAAGATCAATATAGAAATACATGCATCGTACTTTTGAGTAATTTTTTACATATTTTCATGACATAATCGGCTGCAGCAGTTAAAATTACTTAATGGTAGGGGGTGCGCAAAAACATGGGAATGAAAGAATCAATCGGAATTAACACTAGGAAGGTTGGGTGACGAAAGGAAAATCGGATCTTAGAAGCAAATACTATTTGCACTACTAAACCGTACATGCGCTGTACATACATTCCTCTGCAAAATTTCTTACAAACCGGTGCATTCCGCAGTATATGTTGTGCGTGTGTATATGTTGAAAGGCTCCATACGTGGACGGCAGCAGCAATCAACTAATAGCTCGTGAATTTCATAGACCACCAGATGGCCACATATATATACTACTACTAAACCAGACTGCGGAACTTCTAACGAACTGGTACATGTTGGAATGTGTGTGTATACGAATGGTGAACCTTCCGTGAAGTTTGTTCCTGTGTAATGCTTGTTATGTGTAGTGCTGCCATCTGCAATCATTTTTTTTAACTGATTTTTTTCTCAACTCATAGTGAGTGAAATGTAATGAATGAGTAATTATATCTTTGTGTGTAGGCCTGCTGCTCTGTGCGGCGAGACTTTTTAATGGAGAGATCGGCTCGCATTCGCGCCTCGAAGTTGGGAATCGCAGAAAACCAACTTCAGCCGACCACCACTGCGGCGACGGTGGGGTTTGAACCCGGATCCTAGCGATGTGAGTCCGTCATTATGACCACTCGACCACCCATGTATATAGATATATCTTCTCCACGAATTAGTTGATTGCTGCCGCAGTCCATGTACGGAGCCTTTCAACATAGAATATTTCAACCTTGGAGCATATATATACCTATTTCCATAGATTAGTTGTCCGGCAAACGAGAGAGCGGGGTTCGAGTCCCCCTTTGGGGGCAGAGAGGAATTTTATTCCTTGTAATCTTCATCTCCACAAATAAGCAGTATTTTCATGCATTAACAAGTGGAGAGAACATTTCTATATATATTCCCTATTACCCGAGTGTACCATTTATATATACCACAAAAAATTCGCATTGAATATAAATGTAATAATACAGTGAATAAGATATAAAAATTCAAATTCGTGACTCCTCCAGACTACATCGAAATATTGAGTGTATGCATCGCCTCCAAAAGGTAGAGCCGAAACTAACACCAGCTCTGAAATTAGCAGCTCTAATATATCCTAAATCAGTCAAAACTTAATTGGGAAGCCGATTTCTTTTTCTTATTGAGCAGTGTTATCTGAGAGACTTAAGTAAGTCATGAAATTGCATACTCACAGTCTGGGGAGTAAAAAATATGAAAATATGCATCAGCTTCTGTGATATGGATGCGAAATTAATCATGAATCTTGACAAATGACTAAAATTAATAAGATAGATATGATGTGCAAGGATGACGTCACTCTCCGCTACCATACGAAGGATTTAACAACTGGATGTTGCGAAGATATATTTTGGAAAGAGAGAAAATTCAACTGCCCCTGCGGGGAATCGAACCCACGTCCTTTCACTTTCCGCAGGGGCAGTTGAATTTTCTCTCTTTCCAAAATACATATATCTTCGCAACATCCAGTTGTTAAATCCTTCGTATGGTAGCGGAGAGTGACGTCATCCTTACATAAGTCGCCATCTGGTGGCAGCGTCAGCAGTTGTGAGCTTGGCCTGAGTCTGGTCCGGCCGTCCATGTACGGTCCCTTTCAGTGTACACGAGCTCCAAGGAAAGATTGAGAGATTCTGTGCCTCTGTAGTCTAGTGGTCTGGGGCGTTCACCCGGAAAGTGAAAGGACGTGGGTTCGATTTCCCCGCAGGGGCAGTTGAACTTTCTCTCTTTCCAAAATATATCTTCGCAACATCCAGTTGTTAAATCCTTCGTAGATATGATGTATATTTTTATGCATAGCATACCCGAAACAACGCTAATATCGAACTACTACCACCAGTCCCGATGCCATGGATGTAGCATGATATTCAAGCATCCATTGACGATTTGAAATTATAAGCGAATATCAATATTCTCGCGAATTTTTTGGTCTATCACAAATCTATATTTTTTGATAGTTGTGTGTGTGTGAAAATGTGGGAAAGAACCGCATAAACGAACGGACAAGTTTATTATGCTGTTCTTGCCCTTCTTTTCAGCGATTTTTCAAAACAAATATCTCAGCGAATATTGCATGTAGAAACGTGAATTTTTTATAGTCCTCAAGAGAGACAGGGCAACATGCTTTAATCGGTTTTTTTTAGAACAGGGTGACCAACAAAAATATTATTTCTTTTTTTAATGACAATACAAGCCTTTGCAATATCAATGACGTATCTGAGGTCTACAAGTCATTTGGATACTTTTTCCTCAGTTGGAAACATGCCTTTGAGATCAACGGTTCGCCAGTAATTTTTTTGCCAAGAGACTTGAGAAATCTCCGTGTAATATGCAGTAGAACAGCGATTCCCAATTGGGGGTGTGTGAACCCTTCTTCCCCCGCCCGAGGTTCACGGCCTAAAAAATTAACACTAGCAAAAGAAGAAAAAATTCTTTTAAGTGGCAATTAAAAATCACTAAATCCCTCTTCAAAATTACATGTTTTTAATGAAGTAGGCTTTCTCTTGATTTTCAGCAGGAGCAAACCAAGAGGTATAAGAAAACGTTTCCCATTGAGAGATCACTTTTACAAAATATATGTGCTTGTCGGTGATAAAATGAGAGGCTTTCATGGAGGCGAAATATCTCATCATTGCTGCTTAAAAGGTTAAAAAAGAAACGTCCTAATTAAATTAACGTGCAGAAGAGCACCGCGGCAAGCTGGTAAACTGTAGCGGTAATATTTAGTATCATTGCTAAGATTTGATCACAAAAGACAACTGGAAAATTGTTCTGCATTGCCGTTTTGAGAGAGCCATTTTTACACGAATGTTTTTCCACAGATAAGGGGTAAAAGTGTTTTTGTTGTATACATTTAAACTATGCTCCAATAGTTCTTTCCTTTATTTTAACAAATTAATCGATTGATACGAATTATTTCGCATTTGATGCGATGTTTGTTTGTATAAAATATTTTCTAAAGCTATTTTCGAAAAACTGACTTCCTGGGATTGTGACATCCTTTACATGGATAATATTCAATTTTTTATCAAAATGAGTGTCTGATATTCACTATTGTTCGAATAATAAATCAAATCTGTGGACACTTGTCACTTTTCCCAAAAAAATTGAGTTATTCGCATTCTGGTGTCTCGTTCGTCAATACTTTGGATTATTGGTCATTTTGATCATTTTTGTCGCACCACGGTAATTTTTCTGCACACGAGGGCTAATTAGACCGGGACCTACAATTTATTGCCGATTCCGAACGGCAGGCTTGTTTTTTATACTCATCGAGAGGTTAGTGCGTTAACCCCTCGATGGGGGACAATATTTTGGAAGGTGACAAAATTTCGTCCATCTCTTTCAGTTTATGAGGTACCAACGGAGGCAAATTGCAATTAGCCAAAAAGCTACAGTATGACTTTTTTTGCAAAATATTGTTTACAAATTTACCCACGGGAAATTCAGAAAAAGTGACTTGTGCTACATTTTGCCTTAAAAATTCTGTAAATAAAAAAAGTGATTCGTCGAATTATTTCAGAAATTTCATTAGCTCCTGTGTTCAGAGAGGTTTAGGAAAGCTGGCCTGGCCTAGACGATCTGATAAGTTTATACAGAGTATAGGGTGACTTTATAAGTATAACTGTCATGGGAACTGTTTTCTGATGTGCAGAAATATATGCATTTTAATGAATAAAAAATGCGACTCATCGATATTTTTTACCCTACTGTAGTAAGCGTAAAATATGTTCAAGTTCATATGATTGAAATTAGGAGTGAAAACTGAGAGCTAGCAAAGCATTTTTTCTCAAATTAATCCCCCATGAATATACATTTCGTAATAATATTCCTTGACGTCTAGCTTTTGAAATTTAGCTTCAAAT
The DNA here is from genome assembly GCF_987345545.1 of Pholcus phalangioides. Classification (NCBI taxonomy): domain Eukaryota; kingdom Metazoa; phylum Arthropoda; class Arachnida; order Araneae; family Pholcidae; genus Pholcus; species Pholcus phalangioides. The sequence continues at coordinate 87,991,434 of NW_028301608.1, read as the reverse complement.
GAATATGGTTTAACTCATAGACATGTACATAAATGTGCACGAGAGGAAAATTATTGTTGTTTAGACAAGGATGAAAATAACAATAAATGTATATATATATACTCACAGGCTGAAGATGAATACAGAAATACACACGCATTTTTAAGTCATTTTTTCGTACTACTAATTTACTTTAGCACTACTACTACTATGTACATCAACTTTGCACAACCATTTTGGTCTGCGGGCCAGAAACTTGCGTAAATATAGGATGACCATATGACCGGTATTTTCCGGAACATTTTTGGCTGTAATTTTGGCAAACCAACCTTTTTTTAGAAAATAAAACCTGTGTCATTTTTTCCCCCTCATTTTCAACGTAACAAACTTGAATTTTCGAAATCAGGAGATTATTTTCATGAAATAAATTTTATTTTGATGATTACGACCTCTGTCGTCTTAATTACAGTCATAATATATATTCTTTTAATATATTCATCTTACATATTTATTAAAAACGTTTTTTTTTAATCGAATTACATTTTTACCCATTGTGACTTGCAGCCTATTTCCCGTTGGCGAGTTTTCAGCAATATTTTAGCCTTTCAGCAACTTTACTTGCCTTTGACATTTTCTTTTGCTGTAATTGGCAACTTCACTTGCTTTCGACTTTTTCGTAATAATTGTCGATTTCCCGTATTTTTATGAAGGAAATTTGGCGATGCTAGGGATTTATCCGTGTCGTGTGGGTATTGATAACTTTTCTACCGGAACGAATTTCGTGGGCCGCATTTTGTCCACGTGACGTAAGTTGTGCACCCCTGACGTACATGTACCAGATAAGCAGTCATCTAACAAATTGGTACATGCCGGAATATGTGTGTGTGTGCTGAGTGTATGTGCAACGCTAACGTATTTATGTTGTCAGAACTATGCGTGTTTCGTGTTCTACGGTTCCAACGTCCATATTTTGAAGTGAAATGGGGGATACCGGAAATTTCGTGTTATGTAAGTTGGAGGTCTCCCTGCTCTCTATCAAACGATTTTATATTACGGATGGTACGCGTTTTACCCTCATTTATGCTGTTCTTTCCCAACTTTTCTCAGATTTTTGAATTTGATTAGCTGAGTCAATATTTACACTTAGTGGCATGGAACATTTTTTTGTAGAGACAGGGAAATAGTTTTCTGATTGGGTATTTGAGAGTGCCCGTATAAAATTTTTGTTTTAATAACTACACAACCCCTTACAGCATGTTTGACGTATCTCTGGTTCTATACGTTATTTCGTTACTTTTTTGTACTTGGAAGTATGCGTCTAGGATAAACGGTTCACCAGTAAAATGCAGTGCGAGATGTTCCCATGAACCCTGTGTACTAATTGCGCACAACCTCGTGCCCGCGGGCCAATTGCTCCAGCCGAAGGGTTCTATCTTGCTAAGAAAGTTGTATCAACACACACACAACACGATAAATTAGTGACATGAACCATATTTATATTTTAAAATAAAGGATAGGTATTGCAGAAATAATTTTCAAGGCAAGTGAAGTTGGCATTTTGGCATTTACAGTCTCCTCCTAACCTGATCATGGGCCGACCTGTTACATGCTGGAAAAAAATGCCAGTTACAGCCGAAAAAATTGCGAAAACGAAGTCAACTTGCCAATTGCAGTTGAAAAACATTGTCAAAATCCAGTAATGTTGTCAGTTACAGAAAAAAAAAATTTCGAAGAAAAGCAAAGTTGCCAAATATCGCTAAAACTGATGAAAAATTGCTAATCGCGGAAAATGACGAGTGTAAATGTAAATAAAATAGCACACGTTTTATTAATACGTGAGCTGAATGTATTTATTTGACTATAATTAATTATGCGTGGTAATCAGAGCCATAATTATCATAATATAATTTGTAAGATAAGGAAAATATTCTTAATTCTGGGTTCCAAAAATTCAGTTAAGTCTTGTCAGAAACGGGGAAGAAGGGTGACATTTTTACAAAAAAAAATTGCAATTGTAAAAATTACGGGAATATCCTATAAAATACGGGTCATATGGTCACTCTTTGAAAACAAGTTTCTGGTCCCGCGATCAGCAGAAGTACCGTATGTCTGACCCGCAGACTGCGAGTCAGGGGGTTGTGTACCCCCTGCTGTGTACAGTCATTATATTTTGCCTATGACGTAAGGGTGCTCAACCTTTAGGAAAGTATGGGTCACTTTATTGAGTTGTTTGCACGTCGCGGGCCGCTTAAGTGATCTGTAACTGCCGTGGGTCACTTGAGTGATCTTTAAATGTGTCGTGGTTAACTTGATTACCGTCAGATTTCACATTCACAGACCAAAGTTATCTGACAATGCGCCGCGAGTTATTCAAGTGACCTGTGACTGTGACGCGGGTCACTTAAGTATCCCGCGGTACATTCACGGATCACTTGAGTGACCCGTGCCACTGCCGCATTTGTGATCAGTAACTGTGCCGTGAGTCCCTCAAGCGATATATAAATTTGCAATTCGGGAGCACCAAATTCCTGCTCGCGGGTTGTTAATGGTGTTGCCCGAGTTTTGTAAGGTGAATTGTTAACCTCGGACCAATGGTGCTCCGGTGATATATAATGTATATATTTTTAACGTGTAATTTTTTTTTTTTTTTGATTGGGAAAATAAATGCTCCCTTCGGGGAACCCCCGTATAGCGAATCACATTCGCCGGGTAACTCATATAGTAACTCATATATAAATGTGCCGTGGCTCGCTAAAAAATTACTGTAAATATTTCGCGGGTTACTCAAGTGTTCTGGGAATGTGCCGCGGGACACATAAGTGATCGGGAAATGTGCTGCAAGCCGCTTAAGTGATTAGAAAATGTGCTGCGTGTAACTTTGAAAATATACCGCTCATTTCATTTTTACAAAAATAGGTTTGAGATCAAGGGCCACATCGAATGACTTCGAGGGCAACATTTGGCCCCCGGTCATGTGTTGAGCATATGTCTTATAGCGTATGTCAAATCAGATTATTGGATCAATGAAAGCTATTATAACCGTCAATATTTTAACGAGCATTCATAAACTGAAATTGTACTCACGGTCTGGAAGTAAATATATGGGAAAAGGAAAACTGAATATACACGTGTATTTAAATTGTTATAACGTCAGCGAGTTATAACGTCATTGTTATAACGTCAGTGAACGTCAACAGCATTTTTTTTTAATATCCAAGGTTATCAGATAACAAAACAAAAATAATTACGCGTTCGCCCTTTAGAACGTTGCTTACATATGTTTGTAAAAGATGGCAGTACCCTCTCCCCCCCCCCACCCCGATACCGCGTCTCAGAAATTTTCAATAAATAAATTTTCTATGTATAGCGATTGCACGGGTTAAAGCGTGATTCTATATAGCTCCAAATCCGTTATAGCACGAGAATTCTGCGAAATAATTGGGAGTGGTTCGGATGTACTTAAAAATAATATATACAGGTTGATTATACTTAATTCTCTCCCCCCCCCCCCCATTGCCGGATTTTACTAACAAATCCTAGACGCGTACTTTCAATTAGAAAAATTATGCAAACAGCGTGTAGAACTCAAATACGCTGCAAGGGGTTGTGTAGTTGTTACAATGAAAACAAAACTTTTTATACGAACGTCCTGTGCTCAAAAACACAATTTGAAAATTGTTGCCCAGTCTCTTCTGAGGCCAACAAAAAAACTTCCACGTTTCTAAGTTCAGCAATCACTGAGATATTTGAATTCAAAAATTCGAGAATGGTCGGGGAAGAACAGCCTAAACTAACGGACAACTCCTCTTTCCTTTATTCATGCTGTTCTTTCACAACTTTCCTCCGATTTGTGAATTAAAATATCTAAGTGCACATTGTACTTCGAAACGTGAAAATTAGTTTTGTTGGCGTCAGGAGAGACAGGGCAACAACTTTCTGATTGAGAACAGGGTGTCCGTATATTAAATTATTATTTTTTATTTTAATAACTATACGTTACTGGCGTACTAGGGAATGGGGGAATAGGTTTGTTTTGCATTCAAATACGAAAAATGAACCCCCGCCTCCGGAGAAAATGATGCATAGGCATGCCTCCGTGCATGCCTATGGTTAGGAAGATTATACAAATGATTCCTTTTGAAAAACTAATAACGAAAATTGTTTCCCGTTTTAGGATCCGACGAATATCTAATGAGTTATGATGCTTCGAATTTTTGTGACGTGTCATTTTTCTAACGGCCAGTTACGTGTCAAACGCCCAACGAAAGTAAATTTCACCGCCAGCATCGGGTTGCTACTTCTTGAAAATGAACTGAAATATTCAATCCCATTTTTTGAAAGCCAAGTTCGGCCGCCTTCTTTCATTATTGACGCTTTTTCCTCTCAATGAAGTGTTATATTATAACATAGTTATTACGTGTAGCTTACGTGTTAGCCTCATCCACTATATTGACAAATTTACCACCAGATTTGTAAAGTGGGTAAACTAATTGATCAAAAACAAGATTTAATGAGTTTATGGCAATGAAAAATAAAAAATTTAATCGTTTGTTTTTGTAGTGGATGATGCGGTGGTGTCAGTCTACAAGAGCCACAAATCTGCACTAAACCAGTCAAGGTACATACTGAAAGCCGTACCTGTGCACGAAGAAAACCTGGTATTCCTTTCTACCCGACTTATTCCCTATATATATCACGAAAACCGCATTGAAACTGTGCGAAAAAACAATCAATCAATAATAACTGTATTATCAATACATATAAGATGTCTGATGATTGGTGATATAAATTTAATAATACAATGAATGGAATACAATAACAAATAATAAAAAAGAACAAGCATTCGACGCAAAAATTTGTGGCTGCATACTACATAGAAGTATTGAGTGTTGACATTATCTCACAAAACTGAGCAAATTCGCCAAAACCAACACCTGTTCTGAAATTAGCAGCTCTAATATATATATATATATGTACGCGTATATTGGTTGAATTTTCAAGTTTTATAAAAGAACGATTACAAAACTTTTATAGTGTAATCCCGGCCTGTCATGAAGTTGTATACTCACAGTCTGGAGAGTAAAACATGAAAATATGCATTAGCTTCTGGGATATGAATGTGAAATTAATCAGAAATCTTGTCAAATGACGAAAATTAATAAGATAAACATGATGTATAATAAATCCGCATAGTATAACTGAAACAACGCTAATATCGAACTACTCCCACCACTCCCGATACGATGGACGTAGCATGATGCTCAATCATCCATTGAGGATTTGAAATTATAAGCGAATTTCAATTTGTGTGTGCTCCCCCCCGAATGAGAATAACAAATGAGATTTACTTGAGAATTTTTTTAATCAAATCAACACTTTTTTGCCAAAATTTGGTAATTTGTTCTCTTTCACTATCAATTTGTTTTAATAAGCTGTCGTTTTAACCAGATTACATGTTGATCAATATCTTCTTGAATTATTCTAAAATTTTATCGAAACATTTACGTGTAAGAATTTCAACGAAGATTGATAAAATGGTAGCTAGACGAAGGTGACTTGCCGAAACAGTAAAATAACGATTCAATCAAAACATTTTAAGCAAACCAGCCATTTGAATTCACATATTCGAAATAATTAGTGTGGTTTCGGATATTTTTTATTGATTATTGATCGAGTCACATTTTCATATCGATTTCTGCATGTTGCAATGAAGATTCTTTATTTCTTTTTGACTGCAATTGATTTTATCGCGCTGAAATGTTAGTAGTAGTGAAATGTGCGTTTCTGGGCCGTTAAATAATAAATAATTGCTTACTTTACCTTTTTATTACAGCCTATTTTTTGAATAAATTCAAAATTTATTCTGATTCGCGCAGAACTTTTGCAGATGAAATTTTATTCTGGGGCATATTTATTGGATTGGAT